>NW_009722261.1:12886-55086 GCF_000703405.1 Apaloderma vittatum | reverse complement strand
CCGGCGGGGCCCCGCCAGCGCAGGAATCCTCTCCCCGCCCGCCCCTCCGACCCACGCCTGGCACGGTGCGTGTTTGGGTGCGGGATTTCAGGGTGTTCGGCTTTGTGCTTTTTCTTGGTGGTGGCTTCTCGCCCCAACCCTCCCCGCTCCCTGGGAAGGATGGCCCGGTGAGAACACTTCCCCATCTGTCCCCTGTCGGACCCAGCAGCAGCAAGAATGCAAACCCGGGTTTATATATGCAAATTTTTGCAGCAGATTTAAGAGCTTCGGGTGCTCTGGGGAAGAAATCGCTCTTTAAGAAGCCTCTATTTAAATAAAACAAGATTTTCAGTACTATCTTGTACTTCACCAGCCTGGAAAATACAAACGATCTTCTGTAATTTGCCTAAGTGTTTTAAATTACAAATATCTTCAAAATCCACAATACTCTCCTAAGGAGTTCTCCTTCTAAAAAGCCCTAAAAATCCACGAAAAGTGCTTTACACGTAAAAATAGACCCCATCTGAAGCAAGAATTTGTGCTAGAAAAAACAGCCCTGCAAAAGCACAGATGAAAAGGCTCAGCTCAGGCTCTTAAAAATCTACCGATAGGTAAAAACAATAATAAAATATAAACGTACCACTAACCTCATAAAGTGCAGCAGTGCTTAAATCCAGCGAGTTGAGGCATACAAGGTAGAAATGAGAAATGGAAAAAAAGAAAATCCAAAAAATGGTTTTGTGTTTGCTTTGTTTGTTGTTTTTTTTGTTTGTTTTGTTTTTATTTCAAACGTTCAGAAACCAGCAGAGACTCTGTCGGCCATTTTGGCTTGAACTCCCTCACTCTCTCTCCCTCTCGCTCCCTCCCGCTCGCTCCCTCCTGCTCTCTCTAAAGGAAGCAGCTTTTTTGTGACCTTCAAATAGAGGCGGGTCACGTGACGCCGGGCAGGCTGTCAATCACCAGGCGGGGCCGGCCTGCTTCCCGCCTTAAAGGGACAGCGCCCCGCCGGCCCGCACCGGGGGGCGGCTGCGTTCCCCTCCCTTCGCCGCCCAAAGGTGATACCCCGAAAGGTGAGCCGTGAGAATACGGGGCGCAGCTCAGCCCGAGCTTTCCTCTTTAAAACTAGCTCGAAAGAACGCGGCCAATTACACGAATGCCACGCTAAGGCTGCAGAACCCATAAAGGATGACATGAGTAGGTCCCGCCAGGGGCACGTACTCATCTGCGGAGCGCCGGGGAACGCCGGACCCCAGCACCCACCTCGAGAGGAAAGTACATTTTTAAGAAGTGCTCCATCCCGATTCAAGGGCAAGAAGAGGTTCTTCTGCAGCCCACAATTAATCCAGGCTGTAACCGGACTATCTACACAAAATGCACGCACAAACCCGATATCCAGGCTCAGAGGCACGAACGCCCACAAGGCAGCAGAGCGAGCTCGGTCTCTCCTACTGCCCTGACTGTTCTAAGTCTCTGGCTGCAACTCAATCATCAGGCAGACGCTCCATAGCCTCTTCCCATAATTTCCATGCCTAAACGGCCCAACAGTCGAAAGAGAGTAGCCCAGCTTCTTGCAACATAAAAAATAAACCCGCCGGATGTTGCCAGACGTTACCTTGAACGTGCGCAAAGAGCGAAGAACACAGTTCAGAAACAGGATGTGGTAATGCGAGTACGATTTGGTTGCGAGGAGACTCGCTCCTGAGTCAGCCCAAGGCAGGGAGCGACTGCCTGACCTGCCTGGGTGGCGGCACAGTGCCTGGCGGGGTAACTGACAGCAGCTCATGGGGAGCACTCTCAGGACTGAACGCTTAAAAAACACAAGCTTCTAATTCTGTACAATTTTGCACCGTAACTGTGGAGGAAGTAAAGGGACCACACTAGCAGTGAAAAAACACCAGAGAATGGAACTTGGAAAGTCACGGGAGAGGGCACTCCAGGGGAATGAACTGGAGAAGGCAGGAACTGCACATCTTTAAGAGAATAAAAACCATGCCACCTAAGTCATTGGCTAAACATTATGTTTCAAAAAACCACGAGGAGCCACGAATGGCTAATACGGCTCAGGTCTTGACACATTTTTCTCCTACTGCCCTCACAGTAAGGTAGAGAAACTCTTGAATGGGGATTCCCCCAACACGGGGATTTCTTCAACGGGACCACAGCCTGCACTGTAACCACCCCTGCATCTGTCTCTGCAGGTTCATCAAACTCTGGAAACAGCTAATGCATGTTGCATTTACAGGTACTTAATGTAATGAAAGCAGTCAGATGCGAGCTATTCAGGTTGCTCAGTCTAAACCAGAGCAGAGAATTGGCCTGCTGGATCTAACAGCTTGTGGTGCCTTGTGGCAAGGCTAATCTAAACACAGCAATTTAAGAAATGTGGTGAAATCTCAGGGAATGTGTTCTTATTTGTGGCAAGACCCGAAGAGAACGCTGCAATTGCTCTGAATATCCAAAGACAAAATTGAAACCAACTGCTAGGCATCTGATTTACGCAAATCTTCATAAAAGCAGATATATATGCATATTTATGAAACAGCTATCCCCCTTCTGAAGAATTACATTAAGCATTGCAGCTGCATGTTCTCTACATGTTCACATGGAGTACGACAGTATGCACTAAGCTACAGATACTTTTACTCCCTCTCGAAAGCCAAACTGTTTTACTAAATCCTCTTAAATTCCTTGCCAGTTCTCCATTCTGAAGTCCTGGAAGCTTTTACTTCAAGGAGTTGATAATACTTCGACGACTTTAAGCCACCAGCACTCACATCAGTGGATGTATAGGAAGTATAAATCACTGTTAGAGAAAACTTTCCTGGCACAAGCAAATAATCAGTGAAACAAAAATATTTAGAGGTGCCAGGTTAGGCAATTCTTAAACAACTGTAGCATGGATAAAATCCCTTAAATCGCATGGACTATGGGCCTACGTTTCACCTTGGCTAGTTTGTCTTCCATAAAGGACCACGAACTCCGTTGGACAAGGTAAAAATTACCCATGTTTTGTCATTTGGAAGTTACTTCGATATCTTTATTTTAATAAAAAATATAAAGGTAATAAATGCTTTTAATTTTTTTTGAGCTAACAACTAAAACATACCTCATCTTTTATCTATTCCTGTGGACATATCAGTTAAGATGTCTCACAAAGTTTTGAGGTTTTTTTTGTTTGGATTGTCTGGGGGTTTATTGGCACTGGGTTTTTTTGTTTGGTTTATTATGGGGGGAAGTTAATGCAGCATTTCCCCAGGCAGAATTGCGGGAGAAGCAGCAGCACAGTGGTTCAGAAAACAATGCAGTGGAGCATAAAAATACACAGCATATACAGAATCTGCACATCCCTTTTCAGAGGGTAATTGCACTTTAAAACCTAAGCTTTTAAGCTTTCTGATGCTAACAGCGCTGTTAATAGCTATCGTTAATACGTTACATCCTTGTTATGTGCTACTAACTTATCTGATTACAAACACTTCATTTCTAAGCACCTTCCATCTGAGGATTATAAAGCACTTTAAAAACTTCAATGAAGCTGCACAGTGCTCCTTTGAGTACAGTATCCAGTATGAGCAGGCCTATACTCACGCATATTAAGAGAGATGCTTACAGTCATGGCTACTCTGCGCTCGTATCTCAACTGAGACAGGAGGGGAGTGAGTTTTTTAATTCATGTTAAGATGCACAGTGGTTCTAGTAACAGCTCATCCTTTCTGATGATCTTTTGATAAGGATCAATAAATTAGGCTTCAACGTTATGCACACAGGCATGCTCCAGTGTCAGCTGCACCCGCCAGTTGTCATCTCAAAAAGGAGACCTGGTCTGTCTGATCTGTAGATCTTTACTCAATTTTAAACGGGGTCAAGTTCATCCAGTCCTTATGCAAAACTCTCATGAGCTGGCATTTTGTTTGCACTCAAAGTCTTACAGCTCATGCCGTATCTTACTTATTTTGAAGGCTGTGCCTCCACCATCCTACAGTGGGCTTTCTACATTGCCCACACACATGGCAGTAAATTTCAGACTAATTTTTTTCCCCTAGAAAGTTCACTATGAAAGTGCAAAAGTCAATTCAGCTCCTCCTGACACAGTTCCTCAGCAGAAACCTCAAATACTAACAAGTTTCTCATAGCATGAATGCCTTCCCACCAACTATCCTTTCTCCTGCTGGTCAAGAATTTGCTTCCTCAAGTCTAAGAGGCAAAAGACAGATTTTTTTGCCAAAGTGAACAGAAACTTAAATGCCTTCTATCCTACTGCAGCTCATCACTTAGATTTCCCTAGACTTCTCTCTGCCTACCTCAGAAAGGGGGTGAGGTAACAGATATACAGTAATTGGAAGCTGATTCCTGTCGAGCTCCCTGACCAGTCACCAGTGGATCAACTGACCTGGCTTACAATCCTAGCAAGCACAGCTCCTCAAGTTAACAGGGATCAGAAAGGTCTCTTTGTCCTTCCCGAGATGAAGTTAAAAGCATAATTCTTAGGGTGAGGACATGTATGAGAGGACTACTTTACACAGTTGCACAATTGCAAATAATTAAAAGCAAGCAGAGAACCCCTTAAATTAAGGAACAGAACTAACAAACTTAACTATTCCTTCTTTGCTCTAACAACTGCCATATGATTTATTTCAAGTGAACAATTAAAAACATTAAGGTTAAAACCAGGAGTTCAAAGCATCTTGCTTCCTAGACTTGGTAACAACCAGGAACTTGGCACAGGCACCTCCGTCCTGGATACGGTATAGTTGAGATCACTTTTAAATTATTTTATCTGGACAGAGATGCTGAATGCCCAACACTTCTGAAAAGTGAAGACAATAGCTAAATCTGGCTGTATCAACATGCTAATTTTTTTTAGTCTTCCCAGCAATTATACATAAGGCACTGTACAAAAGAGATGACCTCTCCTTCTGCAGGAGTGCAAAACTTTAAAATGTTCAAGCATGCAAGGATAAAATACTTATTCCTAAGGAAAGCTAAGGTTTTGGTTTGGGGTTGCTCCCTTTCACATTTAGCGAGTAATAAGATATTTTATGCTGCAGGACTGTGAAAACAGACTTGGCAGGGGTTTTTAACTATAGTAATGGAAAGTATAATGTAAATTCTTTCTTCAAAGAAAAACATCATGACGAAAAGCATCCAACAAAGGAAAAGCTCGCGCAGTTTCTGAGGTTACAACAGCTTTTGCATCTCTTAGATAAAGGCACCTATCAACACATTTTAGGAGTGGAGTATACCATCATTATTATTCAAAATTTATATTACAGCAATGCTTTCGAGTCATACTAAAGCTCTGATCTCATTTATATCTTGCCAGGGACAAAAGAAAGAATACGTGGCCTGAAAACTTCACGGCATATGAAGTTTAAGAACTATGCCGGACTTCAAGGCCAAGCCAAAGTTCTGAGCTTCGCATTAATGAAGCGCTCACAGTCAGGAGGAAAACTGCATTCACCAAACTCTGCAAACACCCACTTTTCCACCTAATTTTTCCTCAGTCTGCCACAATACTTTCCCTAGTTGCTCAGTCTACAAATAATAATACATCACTATGCCTTCACTTCTTCAATCTCCTCAAATGCCCTTTCCAAACTGGAGAAAGATGAAGTTTTCTAGCTGCCTTTTAACAAAATTGTTCCATCAATAACGGAACTGAAAGCTCATTTCCTACAAAACCCCGTCACACATCACCAAACCTCTGCTTTACCACACTAATCCCAGTTTTCTGCACATCCAGTTCTCCACTGACACCAAGGCTTTACCACTATAGAGCCCTATACAGATCTCTTTGCATAACTTTTTTTCACCTCTTTCAGTACTTGGGCAAAAAATGGCATATGCAAAATGCAGCTAATCCCAAAACACACATGATGATTAGCTATTAACATAGTAACTAGAACAGATAATGTTTTGTTTTGTCCTGAAGCCCTTCTTTTAGTGAGGAAATTTATTTTGGTCTCTCCTCCAGGCCAATATGTTACTGAAGTAACATATTGGCAATTCCAACTACATTATAGTTTCTTACTCCTCTGCTTCACTTGACCAAAACTGGACAGGGGAATCCAAACTTACTCGGGAAAGATACAGACGTGGAAAGCAACTGCATGAAACTTTACTCTAGGAACTGAACGAATTGACTCCAAACATCATCTCCCATTCAACCAAGTCCCCTTCTAAACGTCAAACAAATTTTTATAGCCACATCCTTGGAAATCAAATTAATACTTTCCAATAGCATAACATACAAGGTAATTTGTGCAAATTAGGATCCTTAGTATTTGGTTAACCTGCTCCTTACTATCATCTCAGAAGCTTATTGATTTTGGAAACCACAATCTTACCCTAAAAGGTCTCCCTCTTCAGTTTCTAAAATCCTATAAACTGCCACAGTATCAGTGAAACAGGAAAAGTTTATCTATTTCATGCAATTGTGTCTATGACAGTGAAAAGAGAATACTGTTTCAAATAAAGAGATGTTCAGGGAAATGGTATAGGGCATTGCTGCACCCACATATACAGCAAATGGTTGCTTTCTAATTGTTATTTACAGCATGTGAATTACTGTGCCAGTTAGATGATGGACTCAATTGATCTTCCTACCAAAAACAGCTGTTACTGTGCATTTCAAAAGGAATATCCACCTCACTGGTTAAATCCTTAGTTCCCCCTGTTTAAGCCTTGAAGATTTAAACATTTTTAAAAATAGCAGCAAGCATTTTCAGCTGACCAGGTTGGAATATTTATTGAAAAACTTATCTTTCACGTCTATAAACACTGAACTACAACAGGACCCCTTCTTTATACAGAGCTTTAGACATGCTTCTACTGACATTCGCTATACTCCACTCACTTTGGTTTAGTCTATTCATGCAAAGCAGATTTCTTAAAAATACTTACAGGAGGTCCTACAAAAGACAAGGAAGATTTATGGACTGAAAGAGTTAGTCTTATTCTAGTCCAATCTCTTTTTCTTTCTTTCTTTTCTTTAACCTAAAAGGAAGCTGTATTTTTTAATTATTGTTTTTATTTTTCTTATGGTGATATAGACCAGTACCTCTCTCCAAATTGTTCTAACTTGCCTGTAGTTTTAGCATGAGGAGTTCAATCACTGGCCCGGAAACCTCTGAGCAAAGGAATTTCTGGCATCTTGGTTAGAGCTGGCACCAACCCATTTTCCTTTGTTCTCATTAAAGGAACTATAATATGCTAAGTTAAATTAAAAAAGAAAAAAAGCAAAACTAAAACCAGAAAACCTTAAAAAACCTCCAAAACCCCAAACAAAAGCAGAATACAAAAGGAATGCATATTCACCAGATTACTGGAAGAGATGATTTCCCTAATTTGAGTCACTTTTCTAATAAAAGCACTACTTATTGCTGCAAAAAATCTGTAAACTGATTTTTCCAAGTGACTTGAACATCTTCCCTAAGTAATTTGTCTTCATGTACAGACCTTCAGCTTGAAATGTCAGGGAAGGTACAGCTAGCTATCCGTGCAGAAAATTCTACAAGCTGTAGCTGTCACAGATACTCAAATGCAGGTACTAACCTAAAACCAGTATGATCTCCAAATAGACCAACTTTGATGAAGGGCAAAGAGCTCAGCAAATTCCACCTATCTAGGTAGGAGTAAAATAAATCATGCCAGCTCTCCAGATCACAGCATGCCAGAGTAGCAGTGCAACTTAAGAGCTCCAAAATATCTCTGTAAACAAGTTTTTAGTTCTTACCATGTTGACCGCAGAGCACAGTATTTTTAGTTATATAAAGCGAGTCGTATCTTTCACATGGAATAAAGAGCTTGCTCTTTTTTTTTTTTTTTTGTCTCCTTCACTCCCCTCCTTTAACCAATAATGGTTAACTCCCTGAGGGGTCTAGATGGGATCTGCGGCTTAGAACCAAGTTCTTGGGACTTGAAAATCATTTACCTTTTTTGTGCTTTAACCTCTGGTATCTCTACGCTGTAGCAGATAGCCACCAAAATTTCTATTTTCTGGACACAGAAAACAACCAGAAAACACAAACTCTAATATGACATACAACCATTAGACTTTTTTCTCCTTCCCCTCTTCACCTCCTTGAAGGAAAGATTCTACAATTCATCTGGGTCTACATACAAAAATTACCAAAGAATTGACAAATGTATTTATCCTTTGCAGACAATGAAACAGGGCAAAAAGTGCTGGGCAACTTAAATCGGATGCAAAGGGAGGAAAAAAGTAAATTTTATGAATGTAACTCATACTCAGTTACAATTTCACTGACTTGCACTAACAGTCCAAAAGTGTGAATTCTCAGCCTATCAAAACACATGGCACTAACTTGGTGTAGATACCACAGAAATTTGTCTAAATTACAGTATATTTTTACATTAAGAATATAGACAAAACACTAATTTAGACAGGGCTCAAGATTATCAACAGCCCTTAAATGATTTTGTTTGCTGTTCTTTAAGCCTGATATCTCAGTCTCCAGCAAGATGTCACCCAACATTGCCATCTAAACAGCAATGAAGTGCTAAAAAGAGAGCAGAGTCCAGCCATCCATGGAAACGATACGTAAGAGGGCAGTTACCTCAGGCAGCTCCTGAGGAAGTGGAGAGGGAACAGCCACGAACCAATCAGACCTAAAAAAAGACTTCTTGGACAATGAACTGGAGATGTCAGTTGAGTGTCCAGTACATAGTTTGCTTCCTGGAAAGGGATGGGAGGACACGAGGTGGAGGTGTCTGAAATAAAGAGGCTTTGGGATTTCAGAAGTTTGATTAGTATGCAAATACTCTTCCCCTCAAAGTACAGTAAGCTCTTCAGACATCAGTAAATCAGAATACTCTCCTTTTCGCTAGCAGTAAGAATTACTACTAACTGTAATAACTAGAGAAACCAACGGTATCAAGGAGAGTATGTGACACTATCTACTTGGGGTATTTTACAGTATCGTATTTATAAATCAAGCAAGCTGGAATGGAAAATATGCTTTTCTCTTGTTTTAGAAAGACAACAAATGTAAAGAAGTCTCTTGATTAGATGAGGCTGCAAATTCAGAAGCGGGCTTTGTGCACTTCCTACGCTGGACAAATACAGATCTTGGCAGGGGACACACACGCACACGACCCAAACAAACTAGTCTGTTCTTATTACAAGACATCTGGATTCAAGAACTATAAAATCCTACAGAAAAGAAGTGCCAAAATACTCACACGTAGAATGTACACTGCCCACAAATATTTTCCTCTCAATATTCAGGAGAAGTGTAGGTTAAATGCACTGAGGTAGTAAGTGGGAACTTCACTTCCAACACTTTCTTCTGTGTGATCTTTTTCTTTCCTCAACAGTCACCTGGCCTCTGTTTTTCCATACATTGAGAAAATACTTGCAAAATAATAGTACGCTAATGGTGTACATTAGCTGAGGTACACGGAAAGCCTGTATCTGTTCATGACAATATAAAACACAATATAATATGATTTGAAATATAATTTGTAGTTTGAAAAAAAAAATCACTGAGATGAAATGGGGAATCTTAAAATACCTAGGAAAATATTTTTGACTAAGCTGCAGAAGTGAACACCTAAATTAAAAATAATTTTTGCTTTGAATACTGAGACTACAGTTTTCCTGTGAGAAATCCCTCTACTTTTAAGTACAAAAATTTCAAAAGTGTTAAGTATAACATTAAATTGATAAAATATGGAAGACAATTGATGTCACTTTTGGTATTTTAAAGTGCCTAAGTATAAATTCTGCATATTTTTGTTCCATTGTGCAGAAGTACTGTATTGTAAAGGGTGCTAGTCAGCTTTTGCAACATGATTGACTTAGGAGGAGTCTTATGGCTAAAACACAGCTGCCTCTACAGATACAGAATTCACTGCCATCTCATCCATTTCTATCCACTCAATTGCACAACAAAGGGCAGTTCTTTTCTCTATGCCTCAGGGCCCCCGTATATACACACAGGTAGAGCTGCCTTCAAACGCCGACTTGTCCTGCCACTCACTCCACTGCAGAGAGCAAAAAGACTTTTACAATGTAAAGGTGATGAAAATACTCCTTAAACCTTAGTTGGACCGGTTGGACCTCAACTGGTGGTGACAGCAAGGGATAATTCATTAGCACAGGTAGGGTTGCTAATTAATATTGCTAGAACTAGAAGCGCAACCTCAATTTAAAGACTTGAGTAGATTTTTTTTCCCTACCTCCAAAACAGGTACAAAGAGAAGCTGCACTCTGCTGATCAACAGAAGTTTGTTTTGGAAAGATGCTTCTGGATCAAAGTTGCCCGTGAATCTTTCCTCTAGCAGTGGAAAAGTAAAAGCCCTATTACAACTGGCAAGACAAGAAGTAGCTAAGAATTTTGAATGGGTAAATTCTTCATAATTAGCTTCAGTTGAAATCACCTATATTCATGTTGTAAATGATCAACTGACAATTTCTAAAGGCCTTGTATACTGTCTAACAGCGTAATTCCTCCCTACAAAGCTGACAGATACCAGCAGACAGCAGTTCTCAGGTATCATCTACAGTTCAATCAAAAAAATTTAAAATGCTGCAACTTTGATATTGTAAGTCTGCCTGTTCAGTACAGCAAAAGAAAGGTTTGAGAGACTGAAGCAGGGTGGTTTTATTGTTTTTTTTTTTAAATTCTTCTGAAATTATAGATGGTAATCTTGAAATGTCAAATTTTTAACCGTAAGACAAACTGAGTTGAAATATTCTGCTGCATTTCAGAGAAAAAGGGCCAGAGGTCATCCACGCATGCTGTCGGCTCCTTGTAACCCATTGTGAAGCTGTACTTTAGCGAGGGAAATTTCACATGAAACTGGGGCCAGGCAAGAGCTGCTTCCATTGGAAGTCTTTTAGGAGTATTTCTTTTCTCTGTTCACTCGTTGCCCACTCAAACTTCAGAGTCCCTTGGAAAACAGTCAGGAAATTGCCACACTGGCCTAGGAGGTTAACACTTGCAGACTGCTCCAAGGCTCTGGTGCAAGCTAGAGCCCTTGCAGGTCAGTTGCTGAAACTCCATCTTCTGAATACATACACCCTCACCAATCTCAGTGCAGAATTACCCAAGATCAGGCTGCCTATGAAAGGCAATTAAATTAACGTGGCCAACTTTTCAGGAAAGCAAATTAGAAGCACTCAGAAAAAAAAAAATCCCCATCTGCATAGCTGTAGAGGCAGTAAACTCTAGGAAGTCTGAAGAACAGCTGGGAAGGGAAGGAAGTTTCTACAGCCAGTGCAGCTATTCCTGTAGTGAATGTCTGACTCTGCATTCAAACTTGTGATGTACTTTTCACTAACAAGCTCCAATTTTATTTCAAGCCAACTAGGAGGACAATGGCAAACACAGAGACACAGAACCACAGAAGCACTGCAGATGGAAGGGATCTCTGAGATCGTCTTTGCTCAAAGTATGGTGAACTACAGCAGGGTTGTGTCCAGCTGGGTTTTGAACACCTTTAAGGATGAAGAAGGCGTGACCTTTCCAGGCAACCTGTTCCAAAGGTCTGATCACATTTCACAGTTTTAAAAAAAGGAGTGGGTTGGGAAGGTCCTTGTGTTTGAGTGGAGTTTCCTGTATTTCAATTTATGCCCATTGCTTCTTCACCACACACCACTGTGAAGAGTTTGGCTCAGTCTTCCTTAGTCCCCTCACCGGGTATTCACGCAAACAGGAAAGATCCTCCCCCAAGACTTCTCATCTCAAGGCTAAACAGTCCCAGCTCTCTCAGCTTCTCCTGTGTCAGATGTCCAACTAATCCCTAATGCAAGTAATACAAAGAGGCAACTTCAGTTTGTTTTTTTTCTTTTGAGGTCTACAGCAAAGTATTTGAAATCCATGCAGCTTTTTGGAGTCCCTTAAGAAAGTAAATTAATGATCCTCTGTGTGATTATCATTTGTTTACATTGGATGCCAGATCAATATCGCTTACAGCAAGAGGTAAGCTCTACCAAGGCAGACAATTTTGTTAGGTAATTGAGGCAGAAAAAGATTCAAATGATTTATTTACATTTAAGAGCGGTAGCCACAATAGAATTTTGCTGGTATTATCCTACAGTTGCACAAAACAAGTATCTCTGCAATTAAAATACTGCATTACTAAAACTGCACCTTTAGACTTTTATAAACATATTATTAACAACATTATTAGGAATAATATTGCTTAGGGCAAGATCTGTATGACAAGATCCCAGATGACACCTGAACACAAATTTATTAGTTAACAAAACAAAAGTCCTGCCTATCATTAATCTCATTCGTTCTTTCTAATAACCATAGTTTCAGAGAATAGAGAAATAATGTTGCAAGGCACTTGAAAAGCTCTAATTAGAAATCAGGTCAACTGTAAAGTAATTCTGGCTTCCACTTGCACCTAAAATAAGACAGCAAACACAAGGCTATGGTAAATCCAATATAACATCCCTCATATTATTCACTACAATAATGTGTTTAATTATACCACTAGATAGCTGAAGAAAAAACTCAGAAGAGCAGAAATCTAACTCTTACTTTTTAACCTACTTTTTATTTCTGCACTGATTTTTCTTCTGGAACTTTCTGAAAGTTTTTACTTCAACCAGCTTTGTATCTCTTAGAACCACAGTAAGTTGGGCAGTCTGAATAGAAAGAAATAGCAGCAATTACTTTGAGAAGCTTGGCTCACTTCCATGATAGAAAGAATGTGCATGTTCAGCACCCGAGCTTCCCTGAATTCATCTCAGCTACCTCAGAAACAGCTCCTCATTGTTGCAGAGGCCGTGGATGTACTGTTGCTAGCTCATCTAGAAGGCAAGGAAGACCTTCAGATCTTAGCCTTTCTGCAACAAGTGCACTGCTGATCAATGAGAACTTCTCCTCAGGAGGAGACATCCAATTTTGCACAGGAAAAATAGGGTTCTGTGCTTCCTCAAAGACCATCTCTTCTATTGCTCCAAAAGGCTGGTCAGGAAAAAAAATTAAATGTGATATCGAAATTGACTTACTATTGTATTAACTAAACAAAAGAATACAGAAGACAATCATCACTGCAACACTTCTAGGACAAGGCTCTGTTCTTTCCATCTGAACAAAAACCCAGGGAAAAACCCCAACCATTACTGGAATTCAGTTTAAAGTCATATGAAAAAGCCATTTGCTAATGGAAATCTGTCATTTTCTTCTCTGATCAATTTTTTTTTTTCCCTAAAGCACGCCTACTAGCATCTAACTTGTTCATCCTTGAAAGAGCATTTTGTTTGCAATTTCCGTTCCTTGAATAAAATGCCTTCTAAAGAAGCAAGGCTCGTATTTCAAAAAGGACCAATCTCCCAGATGCACACCAAAAGGAAGGCCTTTATTCTATCATATTTCACACTACTTCAGTGAAGAAGAGCTGTATAGAAACTTCATGTACAAATTCACTACCTCAGTGCCAAGCTTACACATTGATTATCCCCATTACAACTTCTGATTTACCTTCTGAAATTGCAATGCATATGTCTATGCTTTTAAATCTAAGGCAAGTCAACATCCTGCTTTTTATTTTTCATTCAGCCACCATCCACTATTATATGTAGAGACTTAAGGAACCAAAAGGTTGAGCACCAGACGAACAACCAATGCTCCCAGCACATTTAAACAAGAGTGCTTCACACCATTTACTATGGTAAGGCCCTTTTCAAATAAACGTGTGACTCACTGTTTGTTTTCTTCACCAGGAGGTGGAGTCTTGCCATGCCCCTCCATTACAAAATCCTCATGTTCCATCTGCAAAGGCAAGCATTGCAGGTCAGAAATCGGTGGAGCAAAATGCACATCACCTAAAGTGGCCCTTTTCCATAGGTAACAACTTAAGACAGCCACTTCATCACAGTGGCCGGTCCAGAACAGATCGCACAGTTTCTTAGTAACATTTGTACACCTCCAACTCCATTGCTACAGTATCATTTGATAGTACAATTTTCAGAAAAAACTTACAAGGGAAAAAGAATGATTTAATAGCTATTGCAGAAGACTACAAGTCAGGGTATCTGCCTTCTAAGTTCTGCTCCGTTATGGGCTTCCTTTAGGATTCCAAGTACAGCTTCTACCACTTCTTCCTTACACATAAAAGAGGAATGTAAAAAAAGTTACATCTATCAATATCTCTTGAGAAAAAACAGAATTTTCAAGGGAACTTATTAACCACAGGCAGAAACTGCTGTGAAAGCAGAGTACTTATTGTGAAAAAGAACTTCATACGAAAAGGAGACTTTCACTGCACACGCATAGCTTAGTTAGTAGAGTGAAAAAAGAGGCCTAAGGGAACCTCAAATAGATGCTGTTCCAATGACAACATAAGGTAGGCATTTCCTTTGGCGCACATGTTAGAAGATTCCAAGGGCACTAAGGAAGTTTTCTGTTTAATTGTTTGCTTTTAAAATACAGTTTTAGCACACATCTTCAGTAATTTATTTGGGAAGAAGGAAGAATTACATTATATTTGATCTTTTAAATTACATTTAATCATTTAAATTACTTTATTCAGCCAGAATTTCTTGCACAGGTAGCAAAAGGTTCTTCTTTTTATACAAAAATTCAACACATGCACTTATATAAACATCCAGATATACAGTTAGCAATGCTCTGTTTCATGTGAAGCCAGCAAACAGACCACACTGCAATACTCAATAAGCCATACAACAAAGCAACTAAATCATAATCACACACAAATCCACGATCCACTACATTAAACTTGAAAGAGGAGAGAAGCACTATTCAGTAAGTAAAGATAACAAGGTTTAGGCAGCCTTTAAAAGAGGAAAAAAAAAACCAAACCAAACCCAAACCCAGCAGACATTTTCCCTTGTGCCCCTACTCCTCCCCGCTCCACATAAGAGTCAAGTTTACTCATTTGTACCTTGATCCTGCTGACAAGTCACAAAAAAACATTATCTGCATATTGACATCTAACAAGGACAACAGAAATTACATTATTTGCCTGTACAGCACAGCCCCAAGCAAAACCACAAACCAAGAAACAGAAGAACTACAAGGTGGTAATGACATCCAGAAGACATGTAGTCAGTCAAATACATGTAAGTGAATTTCACATTTGTAAACATGTACCCATACAACCCACAGTCAAAACAGCATTTTCATTTAAAAACAATGTTTGCAAGCAAGAAAATTTTGCATTACAGTTTTGTAAATAACTCAGACTTTTTATCTGTGTATTCCCATCATATCAGACACACTGAAACCTGCTTGTACCTTAGTCCGCATCTGATTCAAGAGCTCTGACATCTGGACTCAAAACTGTCCAGCTGAAGAGAAAGGTATTTATTCCATTAATTCTATTTTTTGTGGTTTTTAAAGTACAAGTGTGATAACTGGCAAAATAGCTACAGATTTGCAGCCATATCACAAAACAGCAGGATTCTTTGAACAAGAGCAAATGTTTAAGAGTTACTCTTAAACAACCTGAAATCAGGAAGTATTTTAGCATGTTGCTGGTACAAGACAGCTACAATTCACACAAAGGTAAATAAGGAACAGTTTGTGGCCAAGCTGTTTACTATGAGAGTAAAGAAGCGCTGTCTACGGCATATATAGTGCCAACCGAACAAGATTCCCATATGAAATAGAAATACAATCTAAAGAAGCTGTAGAAAAGGAGAGATCACAAAAACTGAAGTATAAAATGGAAATGATTTTAAAACCAAAAGCATGCAGAAAAGAATGGGCAATTTATTAGAACATAAACAAGAAAACTGAATGAGAACTGGAACATCTAAAAGACTACTACCACAAAGATAAGGCAGTTGCTGAAGTACTGTCAATAAAAAATATTGCTTTAATAGGTATTTTGCATATGTCACTAGCAAAATGCTAGTGACATAGCTGTTCTACACACATGATCACTGAGCATGCGCATCTATCAAAATTAAGATTTCAAAGAGAAGTGTGAAAATAACTAAGAACAACAAATCGCCTGAGCTAGAAACAAGATAGTAGGTCCAGGCACAATCTGTTTTAAAGCACCTGGAAATCCCCATCTACTTCAAGAAATGTTAATCAGCTTGCTCTGCTTAGAGGCAAAATTATCTGAAATGACTAAAATCCGAATTCTAGAAAAATGAAGAAGATACAGTATTATTATGTCAGCACTGAAAAAAAGAGCTGGGCTTTGTGTAACTTAGAGAAGGGCAATGACAGTTTCTCACAAGAAGTTCACCAAGAAAATTAGTCACAGAGTGAGAAAGTACTCATGAACATGGATACTGTTCAATATACAAAATAAAGATCAACTGGTAGGTTTTCGCTGATAAAAAATGCTAACAGTAAAATGCATCAAGAGAATAAGAGAGGATACGAGAACTTCAAGAAATTAAGTATTAATGAACTAGGAAAAAAAAAAATCTCTTATTAGAATGGATGAACAACTAGACTGGTAAGAAACATTTGGCTAGTCAGGCTCAAAGGATAACGAATTAGTGTTTACCTGGAGGCTGGTATCAAGTGGATGCTGCAGTCAGTGGTCTACCCTAGGCCAAGTCCATTAAACAACTTTACCCATGACTCAAAAGGCTGATAGGGTGTTCTCTGGTTATAATTTCCAGGTAACACTTAATGGAGGTGATGAGGTTCTGTCAACAAGTCTAAGAGCAGGGCTGCCATTCAGATGGACCCAGACGTGCTGGAGGAATGGTCGCTACAGGAACTGTATGAATTCAAACAGGACAAACACAAAGCCTTGCACCTGAGAGGCCCTGGTAACAATACAGGCTGGAGACTGGCTGGGGAGCAGTTCCATGGAAAAGGTCTTGGCAGATAGCAAGCTGATCGTGAGCCAGCACTGTGCCCTGGCAGGAAAGGTCAACAGTATCCCAGGCTTTATTAAGAAAAACCTTGCCAGTAGACGAGGGAAGTGATTATTGCCTTGGTGCTTATAATTCCAGAAATGGTCTAATGCACCTCATTTTTGGGCCGCCAGTACAAGAAATCCATAAAGTGGATGTACTAGGCCACCATGATGCTCAGGGAGCCAAAGCGTTTGCCCTGTGAGGAGAAGCTGAGGGAGCTGGGCTTGTCCAGCCTGGAGACAAGACAGCTTTGGGGGCACCGAACAGCAGCCTGTCTGTATCTACAAGGAGTCAAGCAAGGAGTCAGGCTCACCACAGCAGTGCACTGCGACAGGACAAGAAGCAATGAGCATAAGCTGAAACAAGAGAAGTCCAGACCGGACAGAAGAGGACTCAGTTTCACCATGAGGACAGTCAAGCACTAGAACAGATAACCCAGAGAAGGCCTGTAGTTTGCAAGGCTAGACTGGATAAAATCCCTTGTAACCTAGTCTCACCTCATAGCTGACCCTGCTTTGAGCAGGAGGTCAGGCCACAGACCTCACAAGGTCCCTTCCAACTTGAACTCGCCAGCAATTTTACAAACACAAGGAACAGATTCAGTTTCACACTGAGAGATAATATATAGGAGGAAAAAAACCTTAACAAATTCCCAACTCAGCAAGAACCTGCACTTCAGTGTGGAAAGGTCTAAGAAAAATATCTCTGGAAGTTATATACACCAAAAATAAAATAATCACCAAGAAAAAATAAGCTGTAGCAGAACCATAATGTATTCACTCTTAGAATGCTGCCTGTGAGTACAGACAGTGAAGGCTCAAAACCCCTCCACAACACTGCAACAATGAGAGCTCAAAATAAAAGTCTGAGGCTGAGGAAAAATTTTACTTTAGTAAAATTAACACTTGGGCTGCAGATCTCCCCCAATGCAAGATAACACATGACTGAGGCATACACAAAAAAAGCACAGTTTGACAGTGCTGTAACAAATGTCACCCCTTTGCTACCACAACATAAATAAAACCTAACACACAGAAAAAAACCCAGCATAACACTATACACATTTATTTGGAAAATATGCCATTAAGCAAACAAAAAAAAATAGCTGTTGTATAAACATAAATTTCAACATCTAATTTCACAAGTCCTTGTGGATTTTGTTTTACGTATCTATACGTGTGAAGATTTATTTGTGTATTAGAAGATCACAGAACAACAGCAGTGCAAGCTTTTCAATTTCTGGCAATAAGATCATTTTTACTAAGTAAAAAGGGAAGTATATGTAAGATCCCTCCCTGGGCATGATCCTGTGCCGCAATTTTTGCACTCCTCTTTTGCAGAACCTGGTCTCTTATTTTCTTTTGCTTGTCCACATGTATTTTTTAAAATGGAAAAAAGGAAGACCCCAGGAACTACAGGCTAGTCAGCCTCACCTCTGCACCCAGCAAGGTCATGGAGAAGATCCTCCTGGGAACTATGCTAGGGCACATGGAAAATAAGAAGGTGATTGGCGGCAACTAACATGGCATGAGTAAGCACAAAGTATGTCTGACAAATTGGTGGCTTTCTGGTGGAGAAAGGAAGAGCAACTGACATAGTCTACCTGGACTTGTGCAAAGCATTTAGCACTGCCCCATAGAGCACCCTAGTTTCTAAACTGAAGAGACATGGACTTGACAGATGGACCACTCAGTGGGTAAGGAACGGGTTGGACGGTTGCATTCAAAGTATAGCAGTCAACAGCTCGATGTCCAAGTGAAGACCAGTGATGAATGGCATTCCTCAGGGATTGGTAGTGGGACCGGGGCTGCTTAATATCTTCGTCAGTAACGTGGACAGTTGGATTGAGGGCACCTTCAGCACGTTTCCTGATGATACCGAGATGTGTGGTGTGGTGAACACGCTGAAGGGAAGGGATGCCAGCCAGAGGGACTCTGGGAGGTGGGTCTGTGCATGAAAGTTCAGCAAGGACAAGTGCAAGTTCCTGCACATGAGTTGGAACAATCCCAAGCAGAAATACAGACTGAGGGATGAGTGGAATGAGGGAAGCCTTGCAGAGAAGGACTTGGGGGGGTTGGTGCATGAAAAACTGAATGTGAGCTAGTAATGTGTGCTCAGAGCCCAGAAAGCCAACCAGGCCCTGGGTTGCATCAAAAACAGCATGGTCAGCAGGTTGAGTGAGGTGCATCTCCCACTCTGCTCTCGTGAGAGCCCACTTGCAGTACTGTTCTCAGCTCTGGCACGGACCTGTTGAAGCTGGTCAGTCCAGAGAAGGGCCACAAAGATCATGAGAGGGTTGAAGCCATTCCCCATGTCCTCATGGGCTGACAGAGGCTGACAGAGTTGGGGTTGTTCAGTCTGGAGAAGAGAATGCTCCCAGGAGATCTTGCAGCAGCCTTCCAGTACTTAAAGAGGGCTACAGGAAAGTCGAGGAGGGACTCTATCAGAGAGCGTGGTGACAGGATGAGGGGTAATGTTTTCAAACAGAGAGCAAATTTGGATTAGATATTAGGAAGAAATTCTTTATTGTGAGAGTGGTGAGACACTTGAACAGGTTGCCCAGAGAAGCTGTGCCTCCCTGGCAGTGTTCAGGGCCAGGCTGGAGACAGGGCTTTAAGCAACCTGGTCTAGTGGGAGGTGTCTGCCCATGGTAGTGGGAGTGGAACTAGATCATCTTTAAGGTCTCTCGCAACCCAAACCTTTCTATGATTCTATGATATGTTAAGCAATTTCACAATCAGTGATTCACATTTTTCACTTTGAAACTTGCCGTTTTAAAGTTTTTATTTTCTAAAAAATGGTACATAATTTATTCAGTGTGCTAAAAATTCTAGAATAAGCTTATAACGTAATATCCATTTCCATTTTTCCCTGACTTTTAAAAGTTGCTTTGCTGGGTAGCTCATCTTAATTCAAAGAGCTATACCTGAGCCTTGTGAAAACACCTAACGAGCGAACTGCCCCCAGACTGTCCCAGGAAACTGGTGGAGTCGCCCTTGTGGAGGTGTTCAGAAAACATGTAGATGTGGCACTTCGGGACATAGTTTAGTGGTCATGGTAGTGTTGGGGTGACAGTTGGACGTGATGACCTTAGACGTCTTTTGCAACTTTAATGATTCTATGATTTTCCTAAAAATTAGTTCTTCAGCCCAGCTTCCTATTAATTAGGGTTACTTCTGAGATGCAAAAATAGTACTTAAAAGTAAAATATCGAGGTCTTAGTTTCCTGGTGACAATACTAACATGCCATTGCACAAAGGATGAGGTGTTTTTTTAAGTTTTTGATTAAGTGATTACCTAAGGACAAACTGAAAAGAGCACATAATATCCACAGTTAGCTGAAAATACTCTTTTTCTCCTCTGCCCAGAGTTCTTATAAAATTCCCATGCACATTTCTTCTCCACAAGGCTCTCAGTTTCTCTTCACTCTGTCATCACCATATCACATCTGGCATTCTTTTAAGTCTTCTTTTTAAGGAAGCTGGAGCCCAGAGTACTCCCTACGTTTAAGTCATAGATAGCATACAGCAGCTGCAACAGATGTGATTAATTGCAAGCATTCTGCAAAGGTGTATTCTAAATCTTTAGTCTCTCTTGACTTAAAACCACACGTCAGAAATGCAGTCATCCTGAATATGTGAAAAAAGAAAAAAAAGTAGATGGAGGTAAGACAAAACTCTCGTACCTAATGTATTCTTCCCAAGGAAAGAAGAAATGGTGGAAAGGCAGAGAATCTGAAACACTTTAATTTCTGTTAAAAGGACTGCAGAGGGAGCCATTGATTCCAAGAGCAGGAGTCAAAGGAAGTGCACTCCACACCTGTTTCTTCTGACAAGCAACTGAGAAGGCTTCAGGATTCTGGCAGCTGGAAGCAGGAACCAGAAATAGACCCTTAAATAGCAGGGGAGGAGTCAATAGAAAACTCGTATTTTTTTGAAAAAAAGGATCCACAAGTTGCTGAACTCCATATTTTACTATTCCAAAGCTTTTTTCCTTAAAAATCCAGTTACCTGTGAATATTCAGATTGTGATAAAACTTTACACACTGAGTCTTCTAAATACTAACATACAAATTGTTTCATGTAAGTTAAAAAAGCTTAGACACTTAGACACTTAGTTTTTACAAAATTAAATACATCAGGAGTTTAGATACCATAAATCATTATTTTTTTCCCCCTAGAAACACCTGTTACTACCGTTTCATACTAATCTTTCTAAAAATATCTTCAATGAAACCCTCATGGAGTTGATTAATGAGTAAACCTAATCTGAAGTTCCTAGAGAAAGTCAGACATACTTTGAAGGGTCAGAAACTTTCAAGGGCAAAAGCCTCATCTACCCTGAATCCTGATGTCAGAAAGCACATCTTCGTAACAAGATTCAACATCTTCATTAGATATTTTAGCCCACCAAAACTAAACTGAGCATAAGAGAAACCAAACATTTTCTCAGGACAGAAGACAAGAGGCTTGTAAGAAATACTATACTTACTACGAAAAGCTGTTACTTTTAAACAGTATTTTTTCTTTGTTTTCACCAGTTACAGAAACATACTAATGCAGCTTCATCAGTGAACTATTATCACTCACTGCCTTTCTGCACTCATTACATAGTCCCTTCTCACAACTGTGTTTTGGGGTTTTTTTTTTTCCTCTTTTCTATGTTATAAAGAAGACTGCAACCAGCCACCTGATCAGAAGATGAAGACTCTTCAAAAATTATTCATCCACTGGCATCTCAAGCACACGTGAACTGAAAACCTTATCCAGTGTACAGCGAGACTCCGGTCAGGACCTAGCCCAGGTCAAAAGCTGCCTTCTGCACCTTGTGGCAGTTTACTTCCAGCGCTTTATGTCACCTGCTGCAGGCCCAGCTCCAGGGTGATACATTTGGTGTTTTGTCACAACTACAGTTTTAATACCAGTGCACCTTCCCAATCATCAGCAATGGCACTACTATAAACAGGCAATTGGCATTTGTCTCAATACTTGCTTTAGGTAGAATTGCACAAGCTAATCATTAAAATCCAAGCAATTAGTCCCTAGTCACTACTGCTGACAGTGGTAGAAGCCCTATAACGGCCCAGCAGTGAGAAGAACTTGTCAGAAATCTCAGAGACAATTTCAGGTCTAACAGAAATGTAATCACTAGTACAAATGAAAGGAAAACTGAGTCACGCCTCTGCCTGGCTTTATTATGAACACTGTGGATATACTGGAGAAAGTTTTACACTTTAGCACAGATCGGTTTTTTAAATTTAACTTCTTTTAATAAAAATCAATGCAAATTAGCTGCAAACACTAATAATTTTCTTAGAAATAACTTACTGCTAAGCTAACATCTCAAAATATGCACAGAATAGCACAAATTAGTTAGCAGATACAGCTTAAACTTAATTTCAATACGCAGATGAAAGAACTAAAAAACGAATCTTAGAAAGTGATTCAAACTTATAAGACAGTAAATAATAGAAAAAACAGCTTCTAAAATGAGATAATAAAGTATTTTTCTAAACCACACAGAGGAAAGTCTTAGAGACAAGATATGCATGAAACGTTAACTGGATTTTTGCTCTATTTCAGGATTTTGTTGTATTGTAGAGCACTGTGATGTTACTGAATTTTCAGGTGACCCTATTTCTACCCTGCTTTTCTCTCAATTTTGCCAAAGTGCAGTCTTGATATACAAAAAATATCATCTCCTATCCTATTCACTATTTTCTTGAAGTTTCTCATCAGCATCTAGATTGAGCATTTCAATGTTATTACCATCATGCAGTCCTAACGGGTTTTCCTGTTAGACTGCTGAGTCTCGTATCACATTCAGTATGCCATGATAATAATTTTGAATGCTAACACACTTAAACTGTATATAATTACTTTTTAAAATCACTAATCTAAAACCTCTGTTTGGAATATGCTGCTTCATGGTACCTCAATCCCTGACTCAATGAAATGTTACAACATTAACAGTAAACGCCAACACATTAACATACACCACCATTAAAGTGTGCATCACCCTTGTAGAACAATAGGACAGATTATCAATGGTAGCTCAAACAAACATTAAGAATAGCGAAGTTATGTAATTCAGAATATATAATTTACATTTCAACTAAAAAGCCACCAAACCTGCATCAGTGGTTAAAAGACTAGAAGTTTTGCTTATATCTCCAACTGTCACTAATTAATCACCTACACTTGCAGAAATTACCTATGGCCTATTTTCTATGTCATTTTAAAAATGTTTGTTATCTGTAAAATACCCAGCAGCTTAGCAGGAATTCCCTGCTAAGCTTAAAACAAATAGTTCTACAAATATCATGAAAACAAGTCACACTTTGAAAATGCTAAAAAGGTCAGGACTCTAGCCACATTTCATACCATGCAGATAGGAAAGTTTACTTAATTCAAAAAATATATTTAGAAAAAACACGTAACTGCAAAGTATTCCAAATACAAGAGCTCATATTTATATATATATACACACATATATATGTATATGTATCTATGTATATACGTTCCTCTGAATCTCACTCTGAAGGCAATTTCAACTACCTAGCTGTTTGCAGCAAGATACTGTTTTGTCAGTAACACCTTCAACCACCAAAGATGTTTAAGTCAGCCAAGTTATGGTATGACAGGGTATCTAGAAATGCTATTTGAAAACTTCAACTCTGAAGCTGCCAAGGGAGCTCTGAATAATATTTCAGCAATCTTAGACACAAAACACATAAAAAAGCATTCTGAATGCAATCAGAAGTGCTCTCCTTTTTGTGAACCACAGCTGATGATGCACTCCAATTTCTTAGTGTTCTGTACATACCTAGTATGGATCCCTGAAAAATCTGAATTTAGTAAGACAAGAGTAATTCCCATCTTTTATTTAACTAACTCTGTGTATTATTCTTCAGCTTTTTCACAAGCCATGAACTCTTGGTAACTCCTGCAACTCTGAAAAAACCTTTTACACTTCCATAACAAGTCTTTTATGCTTTTCATTTAGAGTAAAAATCTCACCCAAAAGCCTTTCAAAAGTTCATCCATCACCACTACTTCGAACAGCCACTCAAAAACAGCATGATGACTCTTATTTAGCCAACTCATTTTACAGTTAATTCACTCTTTATGGTGCAGACACACATGAACAAGTAATAGTAGTTTAAACTGACATCTGTAAGTGGCTGATATTTTGATACACACATTGTTAACCAACTTGATGGAGAAAAGAGAAAACATCTTAACTGCTCTCTTCCACTTTGATTTGGAAAGCTAGATGATGCATTGCCACAAAAGAATTTTTAATGGCTCAGGAAATCAGATGATAGTCTGATAAACGGAAAAATAACTTAGACTTTTTCACTACACATTCAACCACCTTCATTACCACAAATATTGCTTTCTGCTGTTTGTTATGAGGTGACTAAAAGTGACATAAACCAGGCACAAAACTTATTCTGCCTTAAGAGATCCATCCGGACTGGCAAGGAAGAGAAAGAAGAACTAACTTTCTTTTCTGTGTTCTCAGAAGAGAAATCTATAGCTTGGATTCTAAACACAGAAACTGCCAGTGGCCCATAAAGATCCTGAGCAACAAACAGCTGGAGGCTGAGAGCAATTCAGTTACAAGCACGTATCAACCCTGCTTTAAACCTGTCTTAGGCATCCATTTTTGATCTCTGTCAAAAAGGAGAAGGAATACAGGTTATTCATTCTTACAGTGTACAGCTACTACCCAGTTTCTCCAGTTATAAGAATGTACATCCAAACTCATTTGAGTCACAAGGGAGCCACTGACAATGCAGCTTTCCTGTATATATTTTTCTAAATTTCTCAGGATTATTAAAACTGGACGGTATCTCACAGACCATCAGATCATTAAAGCCCAGCCACCTCTGGGGCAGAACCTGAGCTTTTCTTGCTTGCATACCTTACAACTCAAACAGGTAACTCAAACACCATGGAGTAAGTTTTATCTCTAGAAATCACACATTGAAACTCTGTATCTGTTGAAACCTGCCAATGTGGTTTCAGAGTACCTCTGTAACGTTTCTTAGCCACCTAATTCCACACAGACTTACCGCATCTGTAGAAAACTATTACCTCTTCATATCACACTGTGTTATCTGCTACCTAAATGTCTGGGTGAACAGACTTAAAACAAGTGACAGTAAAGGTTGACATGCTTTTAAGGTTGCTTTTACTCTCAGGGGAACCAATACTGCACAATGCCTCTCTGCAGAGTTCAAGTGTCCTTAGTTGTCCACATACTCTCTTATCTACTGTAATGATCAAGACCACCACTACTACTTTCAGCGTTGAGTGTTCCCCACAAACCCCGTATCTACTTCTTCTACATCTAATGAGAGAAGAGAAAAAAAATTTGAGGAACTGAAAGTTATACCCATCTAATTCACAAATTGAAAATCAAATTATCCTTATACAGTCATGCAAATGTATCAAATCTTGAAAATGTATGAAGTCAAGAAGACCAGTGAGTTTTATATCTTTCAATGACTCAGCCAAACTAACCAGGCTACAAGTGATTTGGGAGAGTAAAGTAAGCTTTTACTGCCTACGGCTCAAACTTCTCCCCAAATACCTGGTTCCCCTCAGTGTGCCACAAGACTGTAAGATATCAATATTTTCACAACTACAAGATTCTGGATTAGGTGGCTGACTACCTAGAACTCTGTCACACCGACATGGACTACAGTCCCCGCCTACAACTCTGTAAAGCTAATACTGGAAAGAGATTAAAAGGCAATGTTCTGAAAAGGTAGAAACCCCTCACTCAAAAAGAGACACTTTGCAACCAAAGCCACAGAGAAATGTCCCTGACTGTCTCCAAAATCACAGCGAGAGTATACCACGTTAGCTCTCAAAAGCAAACCAGATTTTTAAATTTAAGCGAGTAAGCTTCTTTGTCTCTCTGCAAAGTATTACAAACTGGTGTAATCACGTGAATACTATTGGTTGAGAAAGAACACTAACGAAAAAACATTTATGAAAAAGAAAGAACCTTTAAAAATATGGAAAAGGTGAGTTTAAACTAAGTTTTATTTATGACTCAAGTATTTTTTCCTTTATAAATTGGAGACACACATGTTCACTGCAATGACATTCTATGCCATTACATTTTGCTCCACATGAACTTAACATACAGGAAGGCTGGATCAAAGGACTGTATGATGACAGTTCCCGCAGATCTCCATGGCAGTTTGGCAGATGATGGTATTTTCAAGAAAAAGAAAATACAACACTGTACTACCCTTCTCTTTTGTGCTTCAGGGTCTTCTGAGATTAGAAAACACAGTAAGTCATCTTTCAGTTTGGGCTCTGTATTTTAGCAGTCTTCACTGTGGCTAAGTAGGTTTCAAATGAGTAATCCATCTTGCCTCTGTAGAAAACAGTACAGATAACTGGAAAAATTCTGCACTTGATCTTGAATTTCTTTCAAAATGTCCAAGCAGCTACGCTATCAACAGCATTCCCTTACAATAGTTGAAGTAGCACTGTCTGTTTAATTCCATATTCTTTTTTGCAAAGTTCTCAACAACTTTACCTTGCTTCTAACTGCTGTTTCATAAAGTCAGTAAACTCTGATAACACACTGTACTTGTTTGGGTTGAGGTAGAGTTAAATTTCTAGACAATAGCCAGCACGAGGCTATGTTTTAGATTGGTGCTGAAAACAGCGTTGATAACAGGGATGTTTTCGTTATTGCTGAGCAGTTCTTTCCCAGCATCGAGGCCTTTTCTGCTTCTCACACTGCGCCACTGGCAAGCAGGCTGGGGGTGCATAAGAGGCTGTGAGGGGGCACAGCTGAGACAGCTGACCCCAACTGACCAAAGGGCTATTCCACACCACACAGTGGCATGCTTAGCAATAAAACTGAGGTGGGGGTGTAGGTGGAGGTTGGCAGGACAGCCGTTGCGCAGGGACTGGCCAGGCATATTTTGGTCGGTGGTGAGAAATTGTTTTTGTTTCACATCACTTGGGGCTTTTTGTTAGGGTTTTTTCTTTCTATTTGTTGGGGGTTTTTTCTTCCTTTTTAAAAAATACTAAACTATCTTTATCTAAACCCACATGTTTTCTCACTTTTACCCTTCCGATTCTCCCTGCCATTTCACTGCAGGGCAGGGCGGGAGTGAGCAGCTGTGTGGTGCTCACTTGGCAGCTGGGGTTAAACCACATACCATAATTACAGGTCTTTGTTACAATGCCTTTAAATTTTGAAATTCAAAGTTACAAATACACAAGCAGGTTGGGTTTTCTCCCCTCCACGAACAAAGGTCCAACTACATAGTGTTTTGTAGGAAAGTGTTATTGGGTTATTTTGTTGGCCACAGTGCTAAAGTTCAAGAGGAAACTAACCCAAAATTTCTGCTCCCCTCAATGGAATATGTTAATTTACTTTTAAAACAAGAAAAGTATTCCGTAACATTTTTACAAGCTTTAATAACATGTAATTAAAAGGGAGTACTACTTCATTAACTTAAGATTTAAAGTAATTAAAAGTAACCTTTACTGAGAGATTAATGGATTTATTTTTAAATACACAATATGCAAATATTTTGGTTTTGAAATGACTCTCCCAAGGAGCTGTAACATTTTCAGGATAGAAAAGTGAAGCTAGCAGAGCATGATGAAGATGACATCAGTTTCTGTTGTGAAAAATTATGCTCAAACAAGTTCTTAAGCTGCTACCTTTTGGGAGAAGCCTAAGTTGTCTTGTTAGGTGGAATACCTCTGTACTTCTAAAAGACTTTGCAAGATACTTTATACAAAGACTTGAAGAACTTAGTATAGTTGTAGGTCAGCATTAGAAAGACTAGACGCTCCTGCAGCTTGTATTCCAGAATAAAGATGGAAACATACCTTGTATATCAGGGAACAGAAATGTTGGAAGTTCGACAATTAACCCATCAGGAGACATAAAAAAAATGAATAAACTAATACATTCCAAAAATATGGTGAGCGATATTAAAAAAAACCCACACAAACAAAACAACAAAACACAACACACTAACTACTTTCCTGGACCCAATGGACAGGCTACAGTCAGATGAGTAAGCTGAAACCTACTCTGACTTGTCGGGTATTCACAAGAAAGTACACTGAGGTTGAAAAGTTCACCTCTTCGTATCAAGCCAAAAAGTGTAGCAGGGATTCATACTGCGGAAAAAACATAAAGTCTGAAAGCACCACAGACCAGACGAGTACTAGACTGGAAAATAGCTTTTTTTAATTACAGTGACAAAGCATTTTGTTCATTTCATTACTGTATAGGCCTTCAGTCCAAATGCTTTAAATTATTTAGTTCCATACAGGCATCAAAGGTTTTGGATGCTGTGTGAAGTTTAACTATCCAGCTAACATTTTCCTTCTACTATATTACTTCTAAATCCCACACAACGAAAGCACCAGCCTAACTTCAGCACTACTGTCAGTGTCAAGCAACATCCGCTATCAAAAACTGAGCATAGCTTACCCATAAACGCAGTTAGTGGAAGACTTGAGCTTTATGAAAGATACCTCTTGGCCAGCAACAGTTCCTCCTAAACAACACTTACTTCTGAATTTTAAGCTTTTGTTTGTAAGTATATGAAGATGTAACAGTTCAAATACAAATACTACTCAGGCAAGCTTATGGTTCTTTATTCTCAACATGCATGAAATAAAATCAAGAGCTCACATATTTGAGTGTCTGTTGAGGGCTAGGGCTGGGCCAGCTACTAAATGCTGACAGATGCTCTTTTTTAACCTTTTCATCACTTCTGTGTGAATGCTTCTAGATAAAAAAAGCCAAAACCACCAAAAAAGCCACACACAAAACCCTCCACCAACAACATGACACAGCCAGTGCCAGAGTTCTGAAGAGTGATTTAAACAGAAGGCAAATGTTTCTTCAAAATCAGACACCAAGAGTTAAGAAAAATAAGAATTAACCAGGACACGAACAGGCAGGGTAACATGCATGGGGGATGTAATGTAAGAGAAAGACTCACACTAACAGATAAGAACAGGGTGGAAAACTTAAAGGAAATAAAACAAGGATTAACAGGTAGCCTCAAGAGACCTTGATAAATGGCACTGGACAGTGAGACTGAAAAACAAGACAAGCCTCAATGTTTGTGTCATTGTGGCTTTAAAAAGTCACTGGAGTGCCTAAGTAGCCTAATTTCTAGATTATCTATTCAGTTCAATAATTATTTCTATAAATACTAAGGATAGATTTGAGTAAAAATACAGCTATGTAACAGTAGACAGTATAAAATCTTTTCCCTTTTCCTGTATTTATCAGGAGTTAATCTTTAGAATAAAAATCCCATGCAGCTACATTTTTCAGCCAAATTTTGTGTTAACTAGATTTTTCATAAAAAGCAGTAAAGTGACTTTACTAGCTATTTTTCCTCTTTTCGTTTCTACAACACTAAATAAAACGAATGATTCACAATTACCTTTCCATAAAAGGCTTAGGTCAAAGTACCTCCCTCCCTGCAAATCCATAGGGTTTTTAGTTCGAAAGATGAAGGAACAACAAGTAGGGAGGGGGAAATTTTACATTTGACGTGAAGATTTTAATTGCATTTTTCCAACAAAGAAGTTTGCAACATAAGCTCAAAACTCCTGCCAATATTGAAGGAAATCTAAAAATACTTCAAATCAGGAATCAGATTTTAGCTTCCTTCTGCAATACTTTACAGCAAAGAAACAACCGAGAAACAAAGTTACAAGTGTTATCTGTGCAGTAATCCTTAATAGATAAAAACAGCTGAAAAGAAATCAGCCACAAAAAAAAAGCTCAATGCTTGTTGATACTTTCAGACTACCAAGGCTGTAAATGGAAAAGCCTCGTAGCATCATTAGTGGCAAATTAACCACCACGATATTTAAAAAAAAAATTAAAAAAAATAAAATCAAATTGTAATCCAAAGAACAGTAGACAGTGTGGGGTTTCAAGTAGAATTTTAATTTTTGTGTGTGTGAAGGTAAGAAAAGAGACCCTGAAAAGCCAGAAATCAGACACTCCATCCCCCAATTATTTTATAACATGAAAAGATACTTTGCTGCATGATATTCACTGGCAGATCATATGTATAAAATAGACGTAGTATTCCTGTCAAATAAGGCTTCTACTTCTGCCAGGGAGAATTACATTTTTTAAACTTTGTACTCATTTGAAAAAGCTTACTTCAGTACAGGTTGCTTCCCCTCTTTGAGGCACTAGTATTACATAATTGCCAGAATCAATAGCGTGCTATGGACAGGCACCATGTTGATGCCTTTTTAACAGAGTATTTTCTGAGAGCAGCAACAAGGAAGAAACTGAGAGATTGAACAATGGAACCAGTTATGATGAAAAGCCCTGGCAACAAAACTACCAAGACAGTAAGTTTCTCCAAAAGCAGCCTACGGGGCAGGGTGAGGGGAGAAGGAGAAGGAGCATGTGTAAAACCCATTCTTTGCTGGAAAGCAATCCAATGAATGAGAAGAAGATACACTGCAAAATAACTAATGGGAGGAATTGTAGAAACTTCCCAAGTACACAAAATTGAGAAGAACAAGAGGACAACTCAACTACCACAATATTGGGAAAAAAATAGACCAGATAGTGAAATAAAAAAATACATGCAGAAATAATAGAGCAGAAAACAGGGGTTAAAGTAAGGATTGAGTCCATCAGTAAGCTTCCTTAAGCTTAATTACCAAGAAGTTGCCACTGGATTTGTCATTCATTTCAAGAGTGGCAAAGGCAAGCATGAAGGTCAACTTCTGTAGCAGTATTGCCAAGTTGATAGAAGTCAAGCAAGATTATCACTCCTTGTGATGCCTGATTGCAGGGGTTAAATTTTCTAATAATACCTCACAAAATGTTGATTAGTTCGAAGTATATAAAATAGTTAGTCTTTAACATGACCTGCTCAGCTGAGGCACATTTTTTTTCTTTTTCAAAACCAGAAAGAAATCTCCTTTTCTTTTCAAAAAAAGAGGTCTTGATATCTCAGAATCCTACACAGTCTAAGATGCCAGAAAATCTAAAACAGTTATAGAACTCATCCAATTCACAAGGAATAAAGCATATGTAATTTGTTTTCCACTGCATGATAGTCTTAATGTATAACTTTTCAAGTTATTTTCAGATTGGCACCATAAGGAAGTTAATTCTTGCAATACTCAAATTTTTATATTCTAATGTTCATGGTATCTCCACAAAAGATGATTTTGATGACATCTGGCACTCCAGAAGCCTTCATTCAAGAATACCTCAATCTACAACGAACTTATGTCCTTGTGATCCCAGAAGAGAAGTACCAAGGCTTCTTGGTAGCTAAGGCTGCCGAGAGCATTAACACACCGCCTCTGGGCAAGAACATAAAAAGCAAAGTGAGGGACATCTATCACTTAAAGTTTCTTTTAACTGAAGACTCTGGAAACAGAGTCACAGGATCTGCAGTCTCAGGCAACTGAGATTATTATTCTAATCACCACTTTTCCTGAAAAATGTTTCAACAGGAACCCCTCCTGCTTTGTCACTTTGCAGACTCAAAAGAGTCGGTTACTAATGTTCTGAGATACAGAACTTCACACAGGGAGCCTTACTCTTTACAAAGACAAATTAGGAGCGTGTCTTTCCATAGCAATAAATGAAGACAGGACATCTTGATCTCAATATAACAAAGATATCTCTAGAAGTTGATATATTTACCTTTTTTTTCTCTCAAATTCAATACATATGTATGGAAAAAAAGACAGATAAACTTTCAACTGAAGATCAGCTTAGGGCAATGTTAGAAATGATTGTTAGGTGACATTTTGGCAAAAGACCCTTCTTGGCAAAATATAATACAGCCTGCAAGGGATAGGGCTGCAGAGTCTAAAGACAATTGTCCATGTCTGCTTGTTCAAGTCCTTCTCAATTTAAGTTCTGGTGAAGTGGTAACATGAACATTCTGCAAGAGGCCCAGAAAACAGTACGTTTCCCACTTCTTGTCATGACCAAAACTGAGTAAGAGAGAAATTTGGAACTGTGGGAAAGTACCTACAAGACCCCTGAGCATGTTGCATTCTGAAAAGAAAAAAAAAAAAAAAAAGTACCCAGCACAATCAGAGCAAGGCCATTTACTACTCAACAGAAATGCTTCAAGCATAGCTGATATCCAGGCATTCCAGCCTGTAGGCCTGGGCTTTTTTCTTTTGAACATAAAGGGGTTTTTAACTTATATTTGATGTTATTTGAGGTTTGTATCTTAAAATACAAACAGAAAAGTATAAAAATAAATACTAAAATATTTTCCTCTACCTTTTGCAACAATAGCTTTAATACTCTTGAAGTCCTACGAGACTGAGGAAATAATTTCAGACAGAAAGCCTGCCCACTTTTATTTCATAATTAGTCTGAGGAAGTCAATAAAAGATGCTATAAACCACCATAAACAGTAACTTCATTCTTTTTACCACTTGCAAAAATATCTTTTTGGCTAGAAATTAATTATTCAGAACAAAGGCTAAGAATGAGGCCTTAATCTGACCTCATGTATGATACAATCAAACTTACCGTCACTAAAGTAGATGGAATGTGCTTAATCAGCATTTACTAATCTCATAAGACCTAGGAGCTGCAGTCTCAATTTCTGCAATGTTTAAGAGAAGAGCTTCAAAGGAGCTGCTCCCATACAACATGTTCCAAGTACTTCTTAAATACTTATAGGAAATAAAATGCTAGAAGACCCTGACTTCTTTAGATATCATTTACAGGCTCAGAAAATAATTTCTAGTGAAGGCAAAAGAATGGATAGATTATTAGGTATTTGAGAAGAGAAAGTAACTTGAGCAAGGTCCAAAAGGATTGCTGGTACTTAAACACGGGCATTAAAAAAATAACACAGAAGAAAAGATCCACTTATCTGAACACAAAGCATAATAACAATTATACAATTAATTTTTATTTAGTTATTAAAGTTTTGAAATGGGTAAAAGTAAATAAATGAAAGGTCCAAATAAAATATGAATAGGTAGTTGTATTAGTGTCTTTGAATCCTAAAATTAACTTCTTCCAAAAAAACTCATGTCATCTGCCTGGAGGAGTTTATGAGGGTGGGGAAGACGGGAAAGAAAGAAAAAGAAAAAAAGTCCTGACAAAAAACAAACCTGAACTGTATTACTGAACCCTTAGAAGAATTTTCTTAGAAAAATGTATCTTTATGAAAATGGATCACTAGATCATGTAAACGCAGGTAAATTAAGGATATCATTTTAATGATACAAGACCATACTGGAGAATATATTTTGTCTATCTTTTTCTAGGACAAAGCCTTTAACTGCTATAGCTATAAAACTCTCCTGAGACCAGGAAAGATAGCATAATTATTTATAGACTAAAGAAACACTGAAAAATAGACTTCAGTGAGTAGTCCTGTACAGCACAGGATGGGGAGGACTAGAGGTAGTCATGAGTCCTTTTTGCTTAATATATACTGACCCTATATAGTTCTTTAACTAAACATACTGAATAGCAGATATACGATTCCACATCTCCCACATTCTTTAAGTGACAACTGTTTCAAAGTAATACTACATACACTTCTGCTATTACACACAGAATTAAGAATGCCAAAGAAAAGCATACTTTTCAGTGGAGGAAAAGAGCTAAGTTTCACAAAATAGTTACTTCAATCTACTTCCTGCTACATAGACAAAAAAAAAAAAAAAAGAAACAAAGCTATGTATCCACACATACATATATATATAGACACACAAGTGCCTGTATGTATGTACACACACAGATTCTTCCTGAGGAAAAGTAACCACCAGTAACCATGCTCATAAGTCAATAATTAATTACACTATGATGTTTCCTCTCACGTCTACCTCCACTGAACCTAGTAATCACATTCTTGTCAAGAGATGCATTCAATATCCTAGATGGCTGCAGGTACATAAACTGATTTGTTTTCATTTGTCAGCTCCCAATCCAGTAAGTCTTCTTCAAAGCCACTTAAAATTAACACAATTTCTAAAGTAGTTACAAGGCAATTGCCAAATTCTTTCTCTGATAATTAATCACCTCCTAACTTCATGCCTTCAGCTTAAAAAATGTTTTGTTCTATTAATGAGAATCTCTCTCAAAAAAGCTCCAGCTAGAAAACAAAAAAAAAATCAGCCCTTGGTTTTTCACTTTTTCAGTCTCGTATAAAGAAATAGAAGCATGCTAACAAGCATATCTTTGTGAAATTTATGAGTCATATTTTAAACATGATCAATTGCAAAGTTAACACTAACTTCATTGAGATAGTCAGGACTATAAAATAAATTTATAAACCTATTGAAGAATACAAAAATCACTATGTCAGTATGCAAACAAAAGCAATTTGTGACTCAACAACTCTATCTTCAGGAACTAAGTAAAAAGCAGGACACAACTAATGTTATATTAAACAGCACGGTTTACAGCCTGCTGTCCCAACAAAGTGTGTTCGGTATCCAAGGTACCTTAAAAGCAACATTACCATCCAGTCTCACAACAAAGCACAGGCTGGCAAGTACAAGAAAACACAAAGCAGAACACCTTGAATACACACTAGTAAGTAATCCACAAACACTGACATCTGCACCTAAGGGCCCAGATGCCTATTTCTTTAAGTCAGTTGAGCGGGTGGGTGGGTGAGTGAGTGAGTAGAACAGAAAGCTTGACAAGCCCTTCCAGTTCTCACAAACGATATATAATCAAGGTTAGTATTTCTTTAGAAGAATTTCCTCTTTCCTTCCTGGAAGCGCCTGAAGACACAACTTCCAATCCTTAGTAGATGGCAGAAAAGCCTGTCTTTCTAAAGGCCTTAAAAACCTTTTTTATTTTTCTTTTTTAAGTATCTCTAGGGTAGTAAATATAATTTACTTGCATGCAAGTATTTATTAAAAATTCCACCAGCAGTCAATGATCACTCCATATCCCCAATTTCAGGCAAGCAAGCTCTTCCTCCTTCAAAACACAGTGTATTTACCTCACTGACCTTGGGACTGCCTTCCTCCAGTATTTCTCCCTCATCAGTTTGCATGGGAACAGGATCTGTGCAAAGCTCTGCAGAAATGCAAAATACTGCCTAAAAGATAAAAAAGAAAGATATATTTAAAAAACAATTATTTTTCTGCCTTTAACAGTGTTATTGAAAGATTGCAGTGCACATAAATAACAACTCTGGGCTATGACCTTTAATGTTCCCATCCTGCGCATATTCACTGAGTTTATATGTTTTACACAAAATAAGTAAGACAGGTGTTATTCAGGGTAAGACATAACTTGACTTAATTAAGAGAAAGAGAGCCTCTACAGAAACAGACTTTCCTTTTTGTTTTAAAATATGTCATTGCTGAATATTTAACATATTCATTGTGTTTACTCACTAAAGCTACAGACAATAAGCAATAATCACACTGACTAGAGCTGAACAATTCTTACTTACTAGGAAATAGCTTTGGTGCAAATATAACCTTCACAGATTCAGCTTACAGACAATCTAAAGGTTATTAGTTTGAAAAACTGTTAAGACTTCCAGTGACGTCATAGTACCTCTAAATTCTTTCTTTAGGGAATTTTTCCTTCACTTTAAGGATAAATACATTCTAAGCTCTAAATGGATCAGGGAACAATGAAGCTATTCATCTTTAACTCAACATCTCTGATCTAATACAAGTCAACAGCTCCAAGTTTTTCCAATATTCAGCAATACTTGGTAACTTATTTTTAAATCTGACAGCGTCAGTGCAGGTCTGTCTGAACAAAGACTGTAGATTACACCCCAAACACCATTCTTAGAATTGTAATGCAGCTTATGGAAGAATGCAATACAGCTAGGGACACTTAGGTTACAAATATCAGAACGTCTTCTACTCCAGAGGATGAGCCATCTTTCAGAGGTAATGGATCAAATTAATCAATTTAGGAGATCAAATGCACCAGCATAAATTCAGCAGAAATCACTCACTCTCAAAATGCAAGATGTAAACTATTGGCAGATCTATAATATCCCAGGTACATAGAAAATAAAGCCTTACACTGAATTAAAAACTCCGTCAAAGCCAAGAGCTGTTGACCTTTAACAGCTGTCCCTCTCAAGGTGCTGTAACTCTACAACTGCACCAGCATTTAAAATCACTCTACTTCATTTCTGCACTCAGCAACAGAGCTGCTGACTCTACTGTCACCTTCACAGCAACAAGCCTGAAAACTGACAATATTGGGAGTGTAAATAGTAATGAGGTCAAAAAGTGAAAGCTTGGAAATTGTTCATCTAGATGAACAACTTCAGGGTTGAAGCCTGTTCAGTCTGGCTGCATTGCTAAGATCTTCTGTATGTTTTGCATAGGTAGTCAACACCTTTCGTGGCAATTAAATTGACACAAGGAATGAAGAATATAATATGTTCTATACACATAAAGGGCCTTAAGTTACAAAATGTTATATACAACTTATTAAATCTTATAACCAACAATGAGGGTAAAGCAGAACTCTCACCCAAAGCTTCACTAAACATTCTGCCCGCATCACATATTCAACAATTGCAGGCATCAAGCAAGACATGTACCGTGCGTCTATGCGAAGATCCCCCTGCACATGACAAGTATTTCTCACTGCCACGCTACCCTCTGTTCTGCAGCACAAGGGGGAGGACAGGCCGAGCCGTCCCTGTCCATGGTACTTCACCACACCGACCTTCTAAAGCCAGGACTTTCTGAGTTGTAGTTTTTGCAACATCAGATTCAAATAACTGGGAAGCTCCACAGATTGTTAGACAGACAGTCTGATGTCTAACAGCTAAAACAGCTTTGGCCAGAAGGGCTGTTGTGGCACTGAACTGGCTTCAACTAAGAGAAACAAGCAAGACTGAACTTGAGCTACAGAAGCATTAAAAAAAAAAAAGCACATAAAATAAGACCACTAATGTCAGGCCAAGATCACTGAAAGGATGTGCCACTGCTTATTCAGAGTGCAAGGAGAACTCAAACATGAACCTCTGAAAAAACAGTCACGTTTATGCTCCAAGACATCCCTCACTACCAGAGGAATGACAACTGGCAATATTTGACAGCAGTTTTTACATATTACTCCTGGAAGAGGACAAAAACCTATGAACCAGCACATCTCAAAGGAAAAAAAAGTCAACAGAAATAGGAAATAAAAAAAATAATCAAAAGGCTATAAGAAAAAAGATAAGCAAGCTCTCCCACAGAGGACAGATTAAATACACTCTTAAGTATCCATAGCTCAGAGATCAGAGCAGAAAATAGGAAAAAAAGAGAGAAATCTATATAAAAGCAAGGGTAATAGAGAAGCAAAAGAGAGTTTATTCACTCTTCATTTTCCCCCATAATTCATGTTTTATCAGCTTTAATGTTCAAAACACGTATCACATTGCTTCATACAAAGCTCAGTTAGAGTGAACTTGCTCACATGGGATAGTAACAAGGTGGAAGTTTCAAAGGGTTCTGTAATTTACTGGAAAAATTCACATGGGGAAAAGAAAATTTCACAGTTGGTGCAGGAAGACCCAAGACAGACTGCAAGAGGAATTCTTGCTGAACACTATGCTATTGTATTTTGCCCTATTGCATATGCTTCTGGCTTCTTTTAGGTGACAAAACAACAGGCAAACAAACGATGAGCCCAATTCAATACTATCATTTTTATGTTCTTTCTGCATACATGAATCCTTGATTCCTATGGCCACTGGCACAAGAGCACTACATTTCAAGTTTATTTATTGCCAGAAGCAAGGATTTGGGGATTCCTGAATCCATGGGAAACTACTTCTGTGGCAGTCACAACTGAGGATGCCTTCTCAGACAACAAAAGGACCTTTTAGTGGCAGCATGTGAAGAAATAACAATTATTCCATGTTGTTGACACCACTCCTTCAGTTCACTAGTTTCTGAGCAAAGGGCTGAAGGTCACACATAGGGTAATTTATTTTGGACACAGAGGATAGGCAATCAGAATTTGTACTACCATCCTATAGGATTGAAAAAAAGACCAAATGTCAAACTGCATTTATTTACTTATTTCCAATATCTACATGATATGCCAGGTTCCCGAGGGACAAAAATACATAAAGTTTATAGACAGTCCATTTAAATTTTCAGATTCAACATCTAGCAACAAAATTACTCCTTAAAATAATCTTCCTCTTCCATTCTTGCATACACCCACCCAAGCTACTTCATATGAGAATGAAATCCCACAATCTTTTTATTCACCTGATATCTTCTAAAAAAAGTAGCCAACTTGGGCGTGAGTGAGGACTCCAAGGACAAAAAACAACCCACATGTATGTCCACATGACATAGCAGATTAATGTCTCAAGTTAGGAAAAATTTTTATTTAAGCCTTCAAAAATACCAGAGTGATGAGAATCTATTCTCAAAGGTAAAATCACTCACTAATAGAAACTAGCTGCAGTTCTAAAGAACATTAATGCCTACTACAATAATGTCCTGTCATAAAATGGCTTTGGGACAAGGTCAATACAGCTTTGAGACAAGCCAGTTTGATATTTAGTCCTATTTATGTTCCATCTCTTTGTGCAGCAAAGACGCACACATTTCATTCAGCATTATCAGGATGATGGATGTAGCTACCAGTCATAAATTCAGTGTAAGAACAATGCAGAGCACCTTATGGATGCTGCTTCTTCACTGCTCCATTCTACCACACTCTAGCAAGTAAAACCCAAGTGAGATTTCCATATACTTATAAGTCCTTGAAAATCAACAGCAGCAAACAAAGTACTTCCTCAGGCCTTATTTTTCCCCACGTAGAAAGGTCCACTATTCAGAAACATAAGGCAGCAAGAGAGAGCTGGAATCCAAGTGTCTTCAAAATTGCTGTTCAAACAGGCATCACTGGAACTTGTGGGCCTTTCATACAGCAATACTTTGCTTTTTTCAGATTGCCAGCAGCAATCAACTATGGACTAAGGAGAAAAACCGGTCTTTGACATAGAAGAAAAAATTACTTCAGGCTTCTGAAGAGTGCAGCTGCAAGAGAAGCATTTACTAACGTAAACCCAATTGGGGTTCCTGTGAATTCCAAAGTTTAAATTGGATATGGCCCACTGCAAAATCCTTGAAGGATAGTAAGGCTGTGCAAACTGTCGCCATCAAAGGCAGTGAACAGAAATTGAAGGTAGGTCCCAAACTCTCAAAGGAGCACAAAGCAAAATAGGCACACAAGTGCTCTTCAAAGATGGTTATCTTGTATACATGGCACAGTTGGAGAAAAAGCAGCTACAGCAAGGCAGTACCATACTAAACTATGTCTTAACTGAGACTGTACTTATTTGACACAATTGTACTGATACCTGGCTGCAATCATTAGTCTCTACCTAGGTACATAGTCAAAGAAGTGTTAATTTTTAACAGATGGTCTAGTCATATTATATCTAATTGCTACAGCTTTATATCAAGTTTATTAAGAAGGTACAAAAGCAACATAAAATTTAACATGGAAAAAGAACAGAATACTTTTTTTGTCACTTCCAATCAGACTTGAGAGTACTGAGATGAAAGCAAGAACATGCCAAGGGTAAAGAAAACTTGAATGTAGCTTCATTGCTTGTAGGAACTAATCACTCACCAATTTCAGTGACTTTAAAATCCCATCATAAATTGATTTTCAAAAAAATATGTATCAACTTTAGCTGACAAAAACCAATCGGCTGTTAAAAAAAAAAAACTTCACACCCAAACTCACAGGCAATAACACATTAGAAAGTATATGAAAACAGCAATATATCCTATAGTTGGTTAAGAAATAGTATAGGCTAATGTATGCTTCTAACTTTCAAGAACGTAGTGCTGAACTTTCGTTGATCTTTACCTTTGACAGTTTCCAAGGGCTGCCAAAGCCCACAAGGATCCGTCCTGGCTACATTCAGTGCAAAAACGAAACCCTGAACAGAGACAAAAAAAAAGAAATTAAAGAGATCAGCCAATCATGGTCGTCACTAGATAAAAAAAAAATGCACAAAAAATAAAGTTAATTGTCTCCAAAGCTCAGCAATCCTTACTCACAAAGCATTCAGAAAAAGCCATGCTCATCTTAATAAAATCACAGAGTAAATGAAAACTTGCATTTGCAAAAGCAGCAAGAGCCCCCTTTCCCTCCCTGTAATGTATGCAGTAATGAGAGACTGGGAAAAAGTTAAGAGTTAAGGAAAAAAGTATCTTTCTCCTCACTATTCTTCTACTACAACTGCCACTCCAGTCTAGAAAATAATTCTTCAAAGGCAAGATATTTACTTATTGTATAAAGCATTTACTTGTTAAGCCTCAGGTACAAATTTAGCCTAAATTTGCTAAAACTTGAGCCTTTCACTGAATAAAGTTGCATCACTACTCAGAAGAAATCTTTAACTACCTCAGAGATAATGTTAAAAACATAACACTGTTTATTGCTTATGCATACTTATTACTCAGCCATCACCACACAGCTAAGACCAGTGATGAGTTTTGAGGGGAGGTGGAAAAAAAAAAAGGAAACCTTACACCATGACCCACCAAACCACTGGTATTTTATTAGTATCTTACATCTATAGCTATGTCAGGCCTGCTGGCTGACACTTGCTGTACATCTTCAAGAGATACATGCCACTTAATTCAAACAATGTACCTTGCATAGTGGTGTATGACAGAAACTTCATACTGACATTGAACAGGAATTTCCTCTTCCAGGGATTTACTGTCAGTATCAGTTTCTGTAAACTTTGCCACCAGAATCACTTGAAAAAAACCAAAGGGCTAACATTTCCTCAAAGGTACAACTGCAATACCTCCCAAAACGAATGCCATCATTTAAACTAGGCACTGCATATTTTACACATGCTGAAAATGTTATTTGTTTGGCAGCAAGTTACAATTTTTTCCATTATTAATCATCATATTATCCTTTTCACAACAGTTTGCAACTGTTTACTTACTACGGATACTTACAAAATTGAAATGCTCACTTTACAAAGCACTATTAAAGCAGATGTGTGACATGCTCAGCCTTTTTAAATCACTTAGAAGTAGTTTTCCAATTGAAAAAACCTACATAAAGTACATAATAACCTTAATATTATGATATCCCAAAAGCATTAGCAACCTTGGAGCCCACATCTAAATGGAAAATGTTTTTACCAAGCAAGGCATTTTAAACAATTTTTAGAAACTAAGGCTCTAAGGACAAAAGTCTACCTAATAAAATAAAAACTCGATTACTTTTACAATAAGTGAATGCATACTCTGAAATGAGTAAGAAGCCATAACTTTTATCATATTGTAGTATTTCCTGAATTGAAAAACATAAGCAATGTTTTCATCTTAGCAAAGTAAAGCAAGTCACATTTACTTGGCTTCACTAGCCAATAGGAGACTAAGGAAATACTTCTATACTGAAATACATTGAAAGTAATATGCAGAAGTAAGAGTAACCCACTACTGTAAGTTTTCAATTTTTCCTATTAATTTTCACAGCTATAGGAAAAAAAAACCCGATTCCTCAACTGAATGTTAAACTACCACTCACCTCCCTAAAACAGCTCAGAAATACCCACTCATGCAACTTAATACACTATTATTAATCCATGCAGTCAAGCACACAGTATAGGTGGAGTCAAAGGCTGTTGCTGACTTTTAGCAGTTTTATCATGAGTTTCTGACATGTACCTCCATCCAAAGAGAGTATCAGCCAAAAAGCAAGATTAAAGAAGTATCTGCAGGTTTTGGCAGCATAGGATATGAAGTTGGAGAATAGGAAATATTGCAGAAGTTGGCAAAAAAACCCAGCTTTTCCCAGAAAGAGGTTATTGCAGGCTGCATATCGAAAAATTGTAGCATTAATATCTAGCAAAAGCATTCAAAGTTCCAGCCAAACCACTACATGCTTATGGACCACTAATATCTCAATGGGAAAAGACAGAACTGCTCCTAATTATGCCAATAATCTGTCTTATCTCTTTACAGAATCTTATTCATGGAGTATGGATTCCTATTTCTAATTGAAAAAGACCCTCTCATCAGTATCTATCTTTTAATAGATACACAACAAGAAAAGACTGACTGTTCTCCTCCTGTTACTCTGACAAATTTAGGCCTGTGTTTCTAGAGCAGTTACTATGTCAATGAGCAAAGTCACAGTGGTACAAGAGTAGACTCCAGTGAAGACAGTTTGAGTTAAAGACCACTTCTGTCAGCAGCCAGGGCTTTAGTATGCATCAACCTGCTTACCTGCACTTCACAGGCAAATATCTAGCCAGGAAAGTAGACACAGTTCAATTAGGTAGCCAGAGCAAAAGAAAAGGAAAGTCAACCAAACCATCCTACTCAGAATTTATGCACCATTCCTCTGGCAG
>NW_009722261.1:0-12855 GCF_000703405.1 Apaloderma vittatum | reverse complement strand
CTCCACCATGCGCAAAGAAAAAAAGAAGGGGGGGGGGGGGAGAACCTCCCCCTTCGCTCCAAGAACTGTGACAGTTCTTTACCAAATATTAATCAGCTAACTACAACACTTACTTACTAGTTCAGGCACCCAGAAATATCAGACTCAGTCTCTATTATCTTGCAGTAACAGAAACAATTCATTATACCTACATACTTCTGGACTTACATTAAGTCCTGCCCTGACAGACTAGAACTGTGTGTAAGAATATCCTAACCTCCCAAATATTCTGTACATATTTCTAGTTCCAATACAGTCAAGTGCAGCAATTTACTTAGCTGGATTAGGGAATCTATGAAGCAGCAGAATATCCTGTGAAAATTCAGGACTCCTAGACCAGCTTTTTACCTCCAATACTTTCGAGGGTGCTGCACGTCTTCCCACATATGCCCACGAATTTCTTTACTTAGAGCAAATACCTCCTTTCTGGTCACCTCACATAAGCTGCATCTGTAGGAACACCAAATATTCCAGGCGCACAGAACTGAAAGGAAAAGCCTGCCCCACCTTCCATCAAGTCTGGAGAAATAGTAAACACTGGTAGCATACGTGACAGAATTTCCTACTGACTATGAGATACAACAGAGGAGTAGGAAGCTCTAAAAATATAATTTCTATTCACAAAAAAAAAAAAAGAGGTGAAATTGGTTTCTTGTATAAGAACTGAGAGAACACACATAAGTGCGTTCAAGGAGACTGATTACATAATCCTACTACTGTATGCAGGTGTACTCCTGAATATTAAATATTACATGTTAAAATGAATTCCATCACCTACCAATCGTTGGGCATTTAATCCAATTTTGAAAATTTCAGCAGCACTGAACTGGCTAACACTCAAGCACATTTCAGAATCCACCACTCTGTCTTAACCACAGCTAGCATTAAACACTTCAATTTTGGTTTTGTAAAACATAACCAACTTCCAGGAATGTAAAGAGGTCCAGAACTATTGGCTTACCACTATACAACCAAGGTAACACCACTAAAATCTAAATTATTCCATTTGCCATTATTCAGGCACCATAAAAGAAAGGTTTGTTGTGAAGGTGACCAACAGGTGGCATGTTTCCAAATTTACTGCATCATCCTGTTGGCTATTGTTCATGCTTAAGGTACAGCATTATCTAGTGACAAACTGTTCCCATCATTGGACTAGCTGCCATAAAGTATTTTTTTTTCCCTGGGCTTCTAGCATTAACCAAGAGCTTTCTCAGCATGATTTCCATTCAAACAACTTCTGACTAGAACCTACATTTGGAGACAAAAGGGATCTTCACTATCACTATGGCTTAACTGTCCCTTTGCTGAGAGGGTAAATGTTTGATAGCAGCAAATTTTAATTTTAAACAGTTCTCATGTCATGGAATGATTCTGATAAAGCAACCAAGAGCACACTCTCTGCCCAAAATCTGTCAACCTGCCTAAAAACATCACCTCAAAATCCACCTGCTGACACAACTACACAAAAATATCACATACCCAATTAGAACACTGGGAAGTTGTCTTGAAGTCATTCATGGCATCAAAACAATAAGGAAATATTTCAGGTTTTTTCATCTACAGCACACTGGCACTGTAACAGTCATGATTTACTATCAAAGATTATCCAAGACAATCCAGGTCTCAACTGTGGTAGTCCTCTCCATTTCAGTTTTCAAGACTGAAGAGGGGAATTTAACTTGTAATCAATTAGAAACAATTTGGTAGGATAAGGAGACATGCTACTGGTGCTTGAGTGAGTTTTTACAGCCTCTTTCTTTCATATTGTTTAAAATCATGTCTTTGCATTAGTTAGGTTGAAGGCAATTCAGGAAGGATTAACACTTCAAGGAAAAATAACTAAAGATATGACTCTAAACAAAGCAGCCAGGAGGAACAGGAAAAGGCAAAAATCCCCAGTTGTTTGTTCTAAAAAAATAAAAATAAAACCAATAAATCCAGAGAACATCATTTAGCAACAGCAGCCGAATACTCCACAAAATCATCATGCTGTTCTACTGCAAAATATGTTACAAGATAGAAATGCGTATTACCTTTAATTCAGTGTTGGCTGTACAACTTCTTATTTTGTTTAATATTAATTTCTCTGCACTGATGTTTTTTACACAGCTGTTAATGTAGATATGGCACAGCCAATTTCAGTGCCAAGATAAATAACTGTAACTTGGAAAAGATATCATGTACATTAGTCTGCACAGCTCTTCTAAGGGAACATGAGAATAGGACTACAGAAGTTACGTCATTAACCCAATTCATAGTATGTAAGTCTCTGCACAATAGCAGCCCAAATATAAATTAGCAAACTGCTTTCATGAAAGAGAACACTTGTGAACATGTCAAGTCTTTTTTTTTTTGCTAAATGGACAATTACACAATATCATCTGCTCAAGAAGACTCAATCACTAGTGAGTTTGTTTTGCGTTTTTTTTTCTCTTCATTAAAGAAAGTCTCCCTTTTTGACTCAAAATTAAGGAGGACATAAATGAGTGTAAAAGGATACTTCTCGAATCTGAGCAAACTAGCCATATTTTTAACTTGTGTCTATTAAGCTAAAAAAGCAAAAATTTGATTCACTTGATCACCTGGCTACTAGCTCACCAGTTTCAAAAGCAGGGTATGGAAAGGCAGCCCTGGACTGCACAAAAATGGCCCCAAGTCAGACTTATATTTAGAAAATCCTCTTTCTAGCTCTGGAACCTGAAGACAGCCTTGAAACATGAGCTGAAGACAGAACATTGCATTGCCACCTTCCCAGTGTTCCAAAACATTTACATAAACAACATTTAAGGTGCTAAATGTTCCTCCTCTCAGTGAAGGAAAAATCAGTTGAAAAGCGCATTTTAAAAAATGTTTTGCTTACACCTTTTGCAACTTTCTACCACACAAAGCAGCATAAAAAAATAATTTCTTTCCTGCTCATACTGATTTTGCTGAAGAATCTCTTAAAGGTTGCAGTGAGCATAAAAAGTATTGGACTCTGCTTTGCCTCAGCAGCCTATTACATACTACACATCACTTCTCAACTGTAATCAAGGTTACCTCCTGACTATAATCAGCCCAAGGCTGCCAACTGGTTCTTTTTTCCAAAGTCCTTTGTGCTTTGTCCCACTCAATCTTCTCAGTACGGCTGAAGCATGCATATATGTACACACACATTTATATACCTATATGCATATATTTGTGTGTACATACATATGTATAGGTCATGTCCTCAGAACTTTCTGCTTTGTCTCTTCAAATCCTTCAGTGCTCTACAGTTATGTTTATGGAAACTACTGAAATTCAGGTTGTTTGGAGTGTTCTTTATCTCAACTGACCAACAGGGTCTTCTTGACAGTCAGCTGCATAGTAAGAGTTTTGGTGATGACAGGAGCATCTAGGAATTAAAATATGAGTTGAGAAAACTGGCTATTTTTTCCACCATATATCAAAGTTTTACCCAGCCAATATAATCAAAGACATTTTTAGCAAAGTTGTAAACAAACTATCAGTATAAAAAAACCTCATTCTTCTCAATTGTTCATCTTCTATTCTCTTAGGTTTTGCAAACTAATGCTTTCCAGGCACAAAAAAAAAGGGCTATTTCACACTGCTAATACTGCTTCTACTTGATAACAGCAGCAAAGCTCAGAATACTAATGATACACAAGCAATCATTACCAACAGGATTACAACTATTACGTAATTTAATGGTGCCCTAGTGGCAAAAATGAGGATGCAGTCAACATGCTCAAAGCGCCAGCAATCCATGTATACTAGCATTCCTAGTGATTCAGCACTGCTGGAGCAAAACCAGTACACAGGAGCAAACGTTTATTTCAGGACATTTGCAAAGCGACAGAAGGTCTTCTGCATGGGGACTGATCTGCTGGAGAGCAGTGTAGGAGAAAGGGACCTGGGGGCTCTAGTAGGATGACCATGAGCCAGCAAGGTGCCCTCGTGGCCAAGAAGGCCAATGGCAGCCTGGGGTGGATTAGAAGGGAAGTAGCTGGTAGGTCGAGAGAGGTCCTCCTGCCCCTCTACTCTGCCCTGGTGAGGCCACATCTGGAATATTGTGTCCAGTTCTGGGGCCCCTCGGCTCAAGAGGGACAGGGAACTGCTTGAGACAGTCCAGCACAGAGCCACAAAGAGGATTAAGGGGGTGGAACATCTCCCTTATGAGGAAAGGCTGAAGGAGCTGGGTCTCTTTAGCTTGGAGAAGAGGAGACTGAGGGGTGACCTCATTGATGTTTATAAATATGTCAAGGAGGAGCGTCAGGAGGACAGAGCCAGGCTCTTTTCAGTGACGTCCAATGACAGGACAAGGGGCAATGGGCACAAGCTGGAACACAGGAGGTTCCACAAAAATATTAGGAAAAACTTTTTTACTGTGAGGGTGCCAGAGCACTGGCACAGGCTGCCCAGGGAGGTTGTTGAGTCTCCTTCTCTGGAGACATTCAAAACCCGCCTGGATGTGTTCCTGTGGGATCTACTGTAGGTGATCCTGCTCTGGCAGGGGGGCTGGACTAGATGGTCTTTTGAGGTCCCTTCCAACCCCTAACATTCTGTGATTCTGTGACAGGAGAAGAGCATGAGAGGGTGTTACACTAGACCAGAGACTTTAAACATTTTTCTCCATCTTCATGTTATGATGAGAAAGAAGCTTCCTTCTCAAGAGCTCAACTTTGATCCTGAAAGCTCTAAGAAACTCCTTTACTGCTGATAATCCCAACACTATCATCCCATTAGCTTGCTCATACCACTAAAGACACCTCAGGATCAAAGGTTTCCTTGTGAGATACAAGCAATGGTCATTAAGTCCTGTACAAAAATATGTTTATCAAAATCCTTTTTGTTTGTTATCTTCTACAGTAAGAGCTGCATTGTTAGGAAATTCACACCAGTGCTGCAATACTGGTGCTAACTCCTCCAGGACAAGACGAGGATATCCTGCTGCACACAGCGAAGCTCTAGATCACAGCACTACACTCTCTGATGCAGCTTTAGTAGACATTTATAGCCGGACTGAGCCAAGCCACAGCCAAGAGAAGCAGAGAGTGATGGAGAATGAAGCTTAAATCACAATTTACTTTTATTTTTCACTTCACTCTTGGATAGTTGACACCCCAAAATTTTCCAAATAGATGTTCCACATTTATCACTTTTCTAATCATTAATAACTGAGCTTTTTGTTTTATACAAAGACATTTGACTTCCTACTAACATGATTATAAAGAGACGTCCAGGACCTTAACGCTATTATCAAAGAAAACCAACACCGAGTTGTTAAGCAAATCATTCTAAACTGCAACTGCAAACATCAACTTTCAATACAACCAGCTGCCAAGTTCAGCTTCATCAATATTTATAGCTTGACATCAGTCTGAATTGTACTTTTCAGCTATTTAGTACCTAAGAAAGGAACAGGAAGCTAATTTTCAAAAACCTACTCTACATTCATCAATGTTTCTTCAATCTTCTTCAAAGAAATGTGACAATACACTCTTTTATGGCTATTTCTTGAAAAGTTTAAAACAAAGTGAAAGTCATTAACAATATAATCCTAGTCTTCAACACTGCAAACTCTGACAAACATGCTCAGTTAGAACTACTAAATACGTAACTACTTGCAAGTTTTGGACCTGCTCATGTACATGTGAGGTCAGGGCTCTAAATTTTTAGTCTTTTGGGTTTGGAACCAAACAGTTCTTCAACATTCACATCCAATTTTCTCTGAAAGTGGCATTTAAAAGACAGGTAACCAATCTTTAGTATTTCTGTCAAAATTACACAAGTCTACCATTAAGCTACCTACTCACAATACATGTTAACTTATTTTTACAGTCAAGATCTCTCATCACATCTAGAAATCCAACGCTTTAAATGTGCTCCTAGGTTTGAATATTTTTCACTGCTTTATGTTACTTTTGGTTCATCCTTTATAGAATCTGAAACTGCAGTAATAAAAATTCCCAGTCATTTTTTGAGTCAAAGCTTTGCAAAACTAAAGCTACTTTTAGTTTGTTTACACATTCAGCTGAAGCAGGGGCAAGTTAAGCTGATATACAGCATCCATACACAAGGTAGTACCAGTTTACCTAGTTACCTAAACTGGTGAAAGTAACGTTATCCAGTGCGGGATAAGTACAGGGTTAGAGCCAGAGACAGAATAGACCAATTATGTCACTGTATTCTTGCCCTGAGGCTACCACTATGTTACACTGTCAGAAGCATTTTCCATTGCTTATTAGCCAACATTAAAAGTGCTTGATACAATGGGACTTCTACCTTTTTTCCCCTGAGACACTTGTCCACAAGCTAATTGCCACATGAATTGCCAAGACAGAGGAAAGAAAGAAAGTTTGCCTCCAAGTATGAAACAACCAGAGGACTTAACTTCCAACAATATAGACTATCAGCCAGTTCTGGTTGCTTCTCCATGTACTCTAAAAATTAAAAAACCCAAATAAAGTTATATACAGGTAATTTACTGCAACTACATAGTTTAAAAAGTGAATGAAAAAGCTTAGCTGTGCAGTTAAGTTCAAGTCCCGTTCAGCAAAGTGAGTGCCATCATAAATGGTAATGTTCCCCTAGCCTTTTATCAACTATAATAGAAATATTGAAAAAAACCTTAAAAACTGCATACATGTTCTTCATGCTGTCACATCAGCCACAGAAAGTGGATGAGCAGATCTTGACGGACACAAACATTTATCCAAACAGAAACCCCTTCGATTAAAACTTTATAGTGTCCCACCTCGTTTCGAAGGGCTAGGAAATACATGAGCTGTGCCTGTATAGAAGAACCATGAAAAAGACACTTAATACGAGGGACAGTATAAAGATAGCATCCATCTTAAACTTCCCAATGTGAGAAAAAAATTTCAAAAATATTAGGTGTTTGGGGGATTTTCTGCAATGTCGAAAGCATTCTGTATATTGACAAACGGTTTCAAACAAGCACTTTGGCTTGATTCTTTCTTGTTCATGTTCTCACCAAAACAACAGGCTCATCTTGCTTTTTCATTGGCAAGAACAGACATCTGGTACAACACAATTAAAATCCGGCAAGGTAGAATCTTAGCAGTTTGACAGAAAAAGCTAGAAATCTAATTTGAAACAAGTTCTCTTCGGAACCCTGATACGTATAGAAGAGTATAAATTTAAATTATAATGGCTGCAATAGTAAAACTTCTTGTGTAGACACACACTTGTGCCAAAGTGCTTTTTTTAGCTTCTTTCTTAGAAGCAGTTTAAGTTGAACTTAAGAAACAAAACAAGACAAAAAACCCAGACACAGATTTCAGAATAAGCATGTTCTCAACGCAGAGTTAACCTGCTACATTTACAGCAATAGAAGAATGTTATAATCACACAAATATATCCAGGAAACACCTCGATGCATAAAAATCCTACATAAGGTCACAGTGAAAGATACTAAAACCACTGTCAGCTACTTTATGCAACATTTATTATGGCCTTCTTTAATAAAGTGATTTTCAGCTGCTTAAAAACTAATTATGATCCATCCCTGACCTGAAGTATATTTTGGTTTCTGCAAGAAGCTGCAGTGAGAGGACACATTCCCTTCCTCTTTTCTTATTCCCTCTTTTTTTTAATTAAAAAAATCTACACTAATACTTCTTTGTGTTAAAGACATCGATTCTCAAGGTAGTTGCGCCCAGTAATAGTATTAACTTAGTTTCTTAAGTCACAGTGTGCAAGCATCAGAAATGTTAGACATGTGAAATAGTGTTTCACTGTACTAGTAAAGAAAGTGAATGTATAGGTGATTGAACCTTCTACAAAATTCAACTTCTGGAAAAACTTTTAAATCACAAAGTTATGGTACTGCTGTATAAAGAGATTCTACTGTCAGCTGTAGTGAGAAAATAAAATGTGTTCTATGGCATTTCCATGTCTCCAGAAGGAGTCATCAGATTAGCCCTAAAGACCAAAAGAAGTCCCAGGAGAGAAGTAAAAGTTTTTCCAAGTGCACAGATGAAGAGCTGAACAACCTGTGTCTCTTCAGCCACACATAGCTCATAAGACATCCAAGTTTACAGTGAGACCATGCTGATACAGGGTTGCTGGGTAATTTATATCTCTTGGCTGTAAGAAGCAGCACAACAAGAGGGCCTACTCCCATTAACATTGGAGGATCGTGTCAGGGCCAAAGCACAGTCAGTCGACAGCAGACTGTCAAGTCCCTGGAGAGTCCTAGAGATTTTTGCAGGGGGGGGGCATAGGGCCAGGAAAGTCGGCACCGGCTGCCTCAAGCAGCTCAGACATTTCTTAGGTCTGATCATGTGCAAATTTAATAGAACAGTCTTAAAACAAGAATGCTAGAATACAGCTTCTCAAACGTTGAGCTTCATGATTTAAAACCACACTTTCAATTTAACTTCTGAAACTTACTCACAAAGTCTACCTTTGCCACATGAAGAACACAGTAGAGAACTGCGAGGCACAACCAATGTTGGCCGTAAAAAAACCCAGAAACTTGAGTAGAAAATAAAAATGTGCAACATAGGATACAAGATGATCAGAGGAACAAGAGGAAGCATTTTCAACTAGCAAAACAGAGGCTAAAATCTGAAAAAACTCTAAACTTAACAAAAGCAAGTTAACAGTATTCATAAAAACTATGTTCTTTATAGACCGCTACCAAATCAAATGATATATAAAAATAAATTGAATTCTAACACAGAACAGACTTCACTACCAAAAAAATACACTACTGAAAAACCTCTTGTCAGGCCATTTTTCATTATATTACTTTTCATAACACTGTTAAACACTATAATGAAATTATTAAAATTAAATGCAAATAAAAACATCAGTGACTCTTACTTTGCTAATCACTTAGACGGTTTACAGGGCTTTCCTCCACACAGGCAACACGATATTATTGTATCACCTTTTGCGTAATCCTCTGTCAGGCTATCTAAAATTATCAACTCTGGGTTTTGCAACTTTGCTTCTTATCCTTTCATCCCCTAATTAGCTTTTCAGCCTTCAATCTTCCGCCCAACAGGGTCAAAATATATTGACTACTGGTTTATACTTAACACATATATTCTAACCAGTGTCCTACAACATGTGACATGATTGCTGCCTCATAGTATCTCCCATTTCTCCCGACAAGCAGTATGTTTCTCCATAGACCTAAAAGCTAAACTGCATAAGAGCTATTTTCAGATCCATTGTATCCTTTTAAATAGATATTTAAATTTTTTTTTTTTACACAGCGCAAGTCTCAGATAGAACATCAGTTTTCTTCCCAGATTTTTTTCCACAGAGGAACTATTGTGTTTTTTTCTAATCCACAGACATTAAATCAGGAAATACATGCAAGAGATCTGATTTCAGAACTACTAAAGCTGGCAAGGCCCAGAAACGCAATCCGTACTGACTAGCTGAAACTGGAAAAGGTCATCTCCATAGCTCGCTACATGGTAAACACAGAGAACATCCAAACTCCAACCACAACCCTTACGCTGATGAAAACTTAAAAACCTCAGAACATTCCGCTACAACACGATGCAAACCATAGTAAGTGCAAAACCACGTTCTCTCTCTCTTACCACTACGAGACAGCAAAGGGAAAAATTATTTAATTATTACTCGCTCCCTACTGCTCTAAAGGAGAAAAAAATACAAAAACACAGCAAAGTAGGCTTATTCCCCTGAAGAAAAACAAATAAGTAGACGTGCTACACAAAGAAGGTATGAACAGTAGCACAGAGAAATGTCAGGAAGTGTAAGAGTTTTAGTTATCTGCTAAAAGCGACAGGGAGCAGCAATCAGAATATCCTGATTACTATTACCCTAGTCACCTCTCAAGCAGAAATACCAAGAGGCAACTATTTGTCTGACAGTGACAGCTGTCTCAAGGACCAAAAAGCACCCCTATTTTTATTACCAGATAGTAGCAGAAGGTGTAGTTTGGATTCACAAAAAATTAAAACCAATTCTTCAGTCCCATTCCACAAACTGTTTGCTGAAAGAACAAGCAAACTTAGCATACATATTTTATCTGAAAAGGGAGAAAGACAGCAAATGTTAAGCTCAGGAAGACTATCAGCAAGAATCCATGTCTTATTTTCCTGTATCTGGCCAAACAATTAGAAATACATGTTTTTTCAAGGTCTCTGTGCTAAGTTCTTGCTACTCGAACTGAGGATGGACATCTTGCTATTCCTTCCCCAAGATAGCATAATGTTTCACAAGTAAAATTTCTGAAATTGCAACAGACAATGAAAGACAATTCCAGAGATAATTCAGGCAAACACATTCTATATGCCCTGAGGTGACAAAACTTTTAAGTTAAAAGAAAAACACTGGCATATATTTGCCAGTATCAGGTACTTCCCTCCTTCTATATACTAAATATGCTTAATTTATCACATGAAGACAAACAATGCCGGTTCTTCATACATTTACTGATCCAGAAACATACACAGAAGAAGGCTGAGGGAAAAATAAAATCTAATAATAAACTGAATAGCTGCAAGCTGTAAGGTACACTGTAAGTAGAAGTACTGCAGAATTTGTAAATCTTCAGTACAGATAGAATTTGTGAATCTAATAGCAGCACTAGAGAGCAATTACTGAGGAAAGCCATTGTAAAGAAGCTGGAAAATGACTGCACAACCAGATAATATCTACGTATAAAAAGACATTCTGAGAAAATAAACACGATAATGGCACTAAGCGACCAGGACAAAAGACTTTGCATTCATGCATTCTGCAGAAAACGGAGAATAAAGTAACTGAACCATTAAGTAGACTATTAATAAACTCATTCAAGTCAATAACTAAGCCCCTTAGACTTATTCTCTGATATCCAGTTCACATTGGTTAATTGTAAATCCAATCTTTTCTGTGAGCAAAAACACACCAGGTTTACTAGAGGAAAAATCCCAACAAAAAACTCACTCAAAAACTTAAGAGAACGAACCACATATTAACATATTTTCAAATTGCTTATTCTACAGCAGTCTTCTAACTATCATTTTGGATACAGATATTTATCTCGTTCTAGATGCAGCTACCTCTATATATGATGTATACTATGTATATTCTGCAAATCAAATTTAGTTCTAATTTCCTACTTCCTACAATACAAGGCAGATCTAAGGTAAAACACATTACCCCAGAACTACACAAAATTCTCTCCTGAAGCTCTCTCCTCTTCAAGTTATCCCCTAACATCAAGTTTTAATTATCAGTCACCACCAAGCAAAGTCATGACATATATTCTACATAAATTTTGATTCACAGCTTAAAGATTTTGTTTTTCCAGACATTTGTACTTATTATTTAAATGAAAGCTTTGATTTCCAGCTATTTAAAGACACGCAGTACCAATTCATAAGGCTGCCTAATCAAGAGACACTGTTTTATAATTAAAGGGTTTTTTCCCAGTACTTCCACATTACAGGATTGAGGAGATTCCCTCTCTAGGCACCTTGATAACAACATCATGAGAAAACTAAAACTAAAACCAAGCTCACAAGAGGCATACGCACATTAGTATTTCACCAATCAACGCTGGAACTTCTGAACTAACTCTCTATGTATGCATAGTTTTCTGTAAACTTGTAAATTCATTAAATATTTACATGCAATACAGCTAACCAAGATGAAAGCAGAAGGTATAATGCTAACCCCATCTAATTTCTAGAAAGAAAGCTGTGCTTGCACCTTTTTGTCCCCACAACTTCACAGCAGAAAAGCTAACACACATTTACTACCACTCTGGGCTTCACTTCCTTTGCCAGCCTCAACTTTCTGCAGGACGATTTCTTCACTGCAGAACTAACTAGTGAAAAGTCACCCTTACAAACCACTCACTCCCCAAGATACATCTACATGGCAGTCCCTGCACTAACAGTGGATCCCGTAGAAGAACTTGACCTTATCTTTAAATTCAAGACCTCAGGTAACACAGCAGATAAGAGCATTTATCCAGCTTCTCAACAGTACGCATGTTCTGAGGAATGAGTACCACTAGAGAGTCACCACAGGAGCGGAGGGAATTTTTGAGCAAGTTCAGTACAGACATACTAACCACAAAACTGCTTGAACTTGTGCACAAACCCTGCAAATCTAAGCTATTACCTCCACAACACCTGTAGCAGAATCAAAAGTCCAAATCATCTGGATAGCAGTACTACCAGAAAACATAAGGTATAACTGACTTTTCAAATACAGAGGTTCTACAAACACCAAAGATCTACCTGCTATTTCTCTGGAAGATGTGGAGGTTTTATAAGGCGTGAAAATGCAACACTGAAACCTAGCAAGTCATGATTAAAAAATAATAATCGTGTATTGAAAAAAAAAATAATAAAAGTTAAGTTTATGGAGAGATAACTTAACAAATATCTCTAAGGTTAGTAAAATGTCTAACATGGGAAAACGAAATACCATTTACAATAGTGGGGATACCTGCTTTAGCTAGGGAAACATTTTGTTGAAACTTCGTTTTGTTCAACAAGCCTCAGCTCTATCCTGTAGCAGATACTCCGACATGCATTTCCATAAAGCGGATTTGAGCTTGCAAGACACCATGCTACAAGCAGCCTTATCCGCAGCCGGTGAAATGTCTCCAAAAACAAACATTAGCTCATTTTGCTACAAACAGCTCGACAAACTTTCCTTTTTTTTTTCCGCCTGGGACACACCTCTGAGCACGGTCACTCCTCCCACCCACATACACACATTTTAACTGGCATCATGTTCAACACATCCAGTGCGGCTGGCAGTGGTTATCAACGTAACCTCAGGGCTGTCCCCACGCCACACACCACCACTCTTCTCCCC
>NW_009722260.1:94012-102464 GCF_000703405.1 Apaloderma vittatum | reverse complement strand
TATATATAATATTTTTTTTAAAAAACATAGTATTTCTTACTCTCAGCACCACCTAGCTGAAAACATTATGGAGCAAGAGGAGTAGGACCCCCAACACGTTCTATTGCTTTGGCAACCACGTGCTGGGAAAGACGTTTGTCACCTCCGCGCCGTTGCTTCTGCAGCTCAACGTGCTCCCAAGCAAGGGTGGGTGACACGTAGCTCAGGCTGCGCGCTTTCATTCTTTCCGTGGCTTGGATCAGCAGGCAGATTCAAGAGAGCCGGTCTGAGCTGGTCCAGCTTTTTATCACCTGACACGCTTAGATGTGCTCTTTAGATAAGATGAATTTCCTTTGACATCGGTATTTACTCTGTCTCTACATTAGTTACCTTTCTGTGATGTGGGACCCTTGCTTTGCTCTTTTTCATTCTGGCTGTCTGCATGATGTATTAATATTGAAGCCTGTTATGTAGGCAGTAAGCATTTTTATTTTTTTTTCAGAAATTGGTTAAATAGAAATGATCTGTTTCACATTTGCCTTTGGCCCCACAGTAAGAGCATAGAATTTTGAACTAGCAAAACAATGGGTTGTGAGGCATTTTTCTGAGATAAAAAAGAGGGAAAAATCTGTTAATCGGATTAGTATAAAATGTACTTACCATGTTCATTCAGATGTGCTAGGAACTATAGTAATTAGTACTTTTAATTCCTAATTTTACGTACGGGAAATAGTAATCTCCGAAGCCAGGGAACTCGACTCCAAGGTCACGCAGGGTATCCTCTTAAAGCTCTTTCCCCATCAACAGCGTTTTCCTGGTACCTGAAGAATTTTCCTGAGAGGGGTCAGTGGAGTCCAGACTCCTGATTACAAGATACAAAGTCTTAACTACCAGACCAGACAAGAAAAAAAAAAAAGAAAAAAGAAGAAAACAAAAACAGAAGTAACGCTCGCTTGTTTTTCTTCTTTTCTTCTGAATTCCATGACATTTCACAGAAATGACTGCAAAACTTTTTCCATTCAGACTTTTAGCACTGGTTTGGTGACAAACTTGGTAAGATTAGCAATTTTCCATGCATTATAAATGAAAACTGTTTCTGAAGCTGACTAAACCTTTCCATTCGAAGATGCATTTTCAGGGTTTTTTTTACAGCTTTGCAAACCGTAAACGTTAGTTTAAGGATGATATTTTCTAGACCAAGAATACTCGTACCAATTGGACGCAAATGCTTTTGCATTAGCAGGACCTTCATCCCCGGCTGTTTCTGGCTGTTGTTGGCCCCATCATTTAATAATTTTCTATGCTCATTTTCCTGGCTTTTATCTTACAGCACACTTCCATGCGTTATGAGAATGTATGAACGAGATAGAGTTCATCAAAAAGAGAAAAATCGTGCACTTTTTTTAAAGTATTTGTGTTTTGCAGGATCTTAACATTCAAAACATGAAACTTTTTCATAAAGTCTGCTTTCATGTGCTAAACTGTCTTTGCAGAAGCAGATCATTTTTCAAGTAAGAAAAACATTTTGCCTGAAAAATATTGATCTGTGGCAATACCATGCATTGCCAAATATGCCTTGTCTTATCTCTTCTGACTTCCCCACCTTTCTGATGATAGGAAAAGCAACAGCTTTCCCTGTTCCTGATGAAGATCTAGTTTTATGAGCCAATGTCAATAGCACTACTAACCTGTTATTTTCCACAAAAAAAATAAAGTTTTGGAGCTTTTTTTGGTCTTAGTGAATGTGCATAAGAACAAAAGTGAGATTCCACAGGTATAAAGTGGATAATAGCTGGGTTTTTTTGTTTCTAAACTTTCTATTGAATTATTATAGAAACTACTAAAGCTTAGCAATAGGGTGAAGAAATGATATAATGAAATGAATTGGTATTTGTAATAGATTTTTGAAAAGCTATTGTTAGCACCTATTGATGCAGGGTGTATAAAAAAAAGAAAGTGCAATGGTGACTCATTTGTGTTCCTCGAGTCCTGTGCGTCTTGTGTAGGAACGTCCTGCCTTACACACAGCTCCTGCTGCGAGAACGAGGAACAGGGTGTGAGTCAGCACCGAGGAAGATCTGTACAACCTTCTCTGTGCTGAATCAGAGAACTTTGCTGAGAGGAAAACCTCACGTCGCAATGACTGACGCTACAGCTGGCAACCTGCTGGGATTAAAAGAAGAGGAGTCTGGCCCCATGTAGTGCTGAGCAGCACTGGTTGAAGATGATGGACTGAGAGCCAGACTCTTTCATTTGGGCTGTCCACCCTCTGAGTGACAAATAGAGTAATAGAGTCGTTCAGGTTGGAGAAGACCCTTGGGATCATTGAGTCCAACCACTAACCCCACTCTACAAAGCTCACCTCTAAGTCAACTCCCCCAACACCACATCTAAATGACCTTTAAACACCTGCAGGGATGGTACTGCAAGAGGGTAGATTTAGATTAGATATAACGAAAAAATTCTTCGCCATGAGAGTGCTGAACCACTGGCCCAGGTTGCCCAAGGATGTTGTGGATGCCCCATCCCTGGATGTATCCAAGGCCAGGTGAGACAGGGCTTTGAGCAACCTGGTCTAGCAGGAGAGAGGTGACCCTGCCCCACAGCAGGGGGGTTGGAACTAGATGTACTTCAAGGTCCCTGAATCTGGCATCTCCAGCAAGGAGAAGTGTTTGGCAGGGAGGAGTGGGCAGTGCAGCAAAGAGGTGTGATGGGTTGAAGGAGTCTGTAGGTTTGATTCTTCCTAGCATCTTCCCCAGACTGCAACTATTTCCCTTCTGGGCTGCCTGCTAAGGTAGGTTTTCCTTGGCTTTCCTGCAGAAGACACACGCTGTATCCCTGTGGCTCTGGGAAATGTATGTGGAAAAGACTGTAGGGGTTCAGTAAAGATGGAAACCAAGAACTAGATCCAAGCCCAGTGAAAAACTTTGTGATGCGTGGTCTAATCTAGTTCTTTGGCGTGTTTGACAGCAAGTGATGAAAAGGAACATGGGACAATATTTGTCTCCATCAATAAGAAGTCTGTAGGGATCTGCAGGAGAGGTGAAAGCCTCTGAAAAAACAGCATTCAAATAGCCAAAAAAAAAAAAAAATGTTTTGATAGAAAATCAGTGCTTTTCACAGAAAGAAAAAAAAAGAAAAAAAAAGGCCTGGCTTTCAGAGGTTAGATCTGTCTTTGTCAGTTCAAAAGCTGCTCTGCTCCCACAAAACAACGTAACCAGTGGGAAGAATTATATTGCCCGTTTGCCCTTTCTGACAGTTTCCTTAGAGATGGATTGGCCTGAGAAGGCAGTGGAGCACACAGCCCTTGCTCCACTCCAGTTGATGCTCTTTCTATCAAAACAAACCTTTTGGTTCTCAAGCAAGACCACCTCACGCTGTCTCCATCATCACCTTACTGTTATTCAAATACTTGGGCTGATTTACGCTTTAGATAGTTATTTCAGGCCGTGTTCCTAATTATTTTTTTAATGGCAGTGTTATCATGCTATAGATGTATTTGTTTAAATCCTGGCTGACTTTACAGGGGTAGTTTTTTAAAGGAAGAAGAAAATGAAAATCACAATCAAAATACGGGCTAGCTTTTTTGGGAGAGATGCCAATCCGGTTTTAGCTGGCACAAGATTGAACAATAACTGTGGGATTGTACGCTCCTTTTTTCATCCAGATAATCGTTGCTTTTTATTGGGTGGTGTTTCACCTGGCTGCTCTATAGTTCATAGCCCTTCTCAGCCGAGCAGGACTCCTCTTCGTGTTCAAGCTCCAAATTCATCAGTTCTGCTCCTTAGTAGATACTGAAGGAATTAAGGAAGAAATCAACCCAAAACCCGTGCTTTACCCTGATGGAATGCCATGTCTCTATATTGTCATGCTTATATTTTATTCTTCTATTGTGAGTTGTGGGTTGGACTTAGGATAGCAAGTATTTTCCTGAATATTATTGAGTTACTGCTTGTTGGATTTTCGCACTTCAGCAGTTGTAACCAATGATGATGCGGATGATGTATCTCCAAGTTGTTTTTCCATACCTTTTTTTTATGGGGCATCCTGAGGCTTCCTCTGAAGAATTGAGTATTTTGACAGGAGACAGACTGCGGCTCTGATCCCAAATGATGATTCCTGAAAATGAAGCGAGGGACTGTTACTGAGTGCAAGAAACTGTGTGTGGAAGGCAATGAGTAGGGAAAATCACATATTAGAAAGGACAGTTTGGGAAAACTCTCATTTAAATAAGCAGGGAAGACTTTGCATGTATCTTGAGCCTCATGGCTCACATCCCTCTAAACTCTTCTTTTTTAATAGTCTCAGCCTAAGGTGTTCCCTGTAAATTAGATAGGAATTGAAAACAGCTGTAGTGTCAGACTAGTGTTTGTCCTTACTTTTGGTGGATTACAAGTTTAGGCCAGGTAGCTCCTTAGATTAAATGGAAGGATCTGAGAAAATTACCCATAGTTTAGCTCAAAGGTAATAATTTGCACATCCAGCACCTGCCTCTTCCCACCAACAAGCGCAACCGCGACCTCCAGCCCAGCCAGAGAACACGAGAAAAAAGAAATCCTGCTCTCGGACCTTGACCAAAACCATCCAAGTTCAAGTTTACATTCTTCAACTTCTAGTATTGGCACCACTGCTAGTGCTTTCGCTCTGAGAGTGCTGCATGCACAAAAAGAGAAAATGAAAGAAATGACAGATGGAAAAAGCATGTTTTAGCCACAGCTGTTTCCTCCTTCCTTCAAGAAATAATTTAAGCACCTTATAACCTGAGGGAGAAAAAAAAAAAAAAAAAGTGGTTTTCTAAGTGAAATATGCCTTGTCAAAAAATCTGCTTTAAAATTGCTTCTTTCTCTGTAAGATAATATCTCAGAAATATTGCTTTAATGATTTAAGATTTGGGTTTTACTTAACCATTCATTCCCAAAATTTCCACTACAGAGAGAAAGAAACTAGCCATTGATGACAGACTTCATGAGAAAAATATGAGCAGAGTAAGGAAAACAGGAAAAAAATCTAGAAAGCTAGGAATTTTGATTATATATGATGTTCTGCTAGGGTAGATGGGAAAGATAATCAACTGGTTTTGTTTACAATTAAAGAGGAGATGAGAGCACCTTCCCACCTGGTGAGTGGGAAGTTTCTGGCTAAGGTTCATCTTCCCTGATGTTAGACACTTATGTCGGTCTCTTAAGAGAGAAAACGGAGAGCGGTAGAGTCAGCAATTCATGTTTCAGGCAGATTGAACCACCCTCCAGGGAAGCTCATGTTCCTCCATCTACCTGAAACCCATAAATGATCGTGGTCTTAATGCCAGAATCCCGCCTCGGTCACAAAAACTAAGTGAGACACAAGCAAGATCAGATCTCTTACGGGAGAACGACTCTGGAAGCAGCCCGGGCTTGAAGCAGCGCCGGAGTTCTGCTCATCCCGCTGCTCCCTGCAGGGCTCCCAATGGGGCTGGGGAAGGGATTAGTGCAGTAGTGGACACTATTTCTTACTTATGGCTTGGCTATTTCTTCCTATTCTACTTTCAAGTCTTTCCCAAGTTGTTGCAGCTTAAGCGATGAATGGTGGGAAGGTTTTAAAGCTGCTTTGTCCTACAGGTGGGGGAGCACGTAAATAAGTCAATGCAATTAAGAGAATAAACATCACTCTAAAGATCTGGTGAGGCTGGTATTTGGCACTCTGCTGGAAGCTTTTTTCCTGACAGCAGCTGCATTAGAGGTAAAAGAGTGGAAAGGACCCAGCATGATCCTAATAGTGTTACAGCAGCATTGGTCATTAGACAAATAAAACTATTTTGGTCTGAAAACTGAGTAGACTTGGTATGGAAACTGGTCAGGAAGAATAGATGGAGCCCTGGCTTTATATTTCCTAAGGCCCCAGTTCCATAACTGCTTATATTTTAGCACACAAATGTCTCTATTTCGTTTTGTGAGGTAACTCAAATGCATAAAGCCAAGCATAGTTGGAAGTTGGCCAAATGTGGGTCTAAAACATAGTGTAAAGTGCTTGGAAAAAATCTGCAACAGAAAAATAACTGCGGATTGTAAAACGCTGCTGCTTAGAATAGGGGACCTATGTCAAAACAAAAAACCTGCTTATCAATCTTTAATTGAAATTTTGCATGAGACGTAGGACATCAGGTATCAACAAAAATAGACAGGTTTGAAATAAGAAGCAGATGGTCACCCAAAAGCTCTTGTCTTGGAAAATAAATGAGAGGAAAGAAAAGCAAATTGACTTGCAGTGACGGTTTTATATACAGTAATCTGGTCAGAGATCTGGAAATAGTTGACAATTAATTGAAATAACACATTGCAAATTGTCACCGTATGATGAAAAATCTTCGGGGGGAAAAAAAAATGCTGTTTGGTCTGGAAATTTGGATTGTAATAGAGCCATTGTAAGGAAAAAATGCAGCCCAACTCAACCCAAATTTCCACAGAATTTTCCCACCCAAAACTTTTGCAGGGATTTTTAAGTAGAAGTTGATATTTCGTGTTAGACTTTTTAACCATCAGGAGGTGAAGGTGTCCTTTATCTGGTGTGAAACAGTGACACCTTTCTTTAGGGGAAAAAAAAAAAAAAAAATCCTTTTCCAAAGTTGAATAAAGCTGCCTGTGAACCTTAACTCCATCTCCACCAAGCACCGGTGTTTTACTACCAATTTGCACATATAAAAATAGTTCGCTCCAGTTCAGGACTTAACCTCATTTCTCTTTCACATGGGCCACTTATCAAAACATGGCATTCAGGCTAAACAAGCTCTCTCATAGGATAAGTTCCCCTTTATCTTCCTCGTAAATAATTTCTTTCTGCACTGGAGAAGAAATAGGCAGGGGGAAGGGAAATGCCACCCACAATGAGGCACGTAAGTAACAGAAATCAAGCAAAGCAACGTGGACTCTCTGTTTTCCCTGAATTTACCGTGTGGTCAAGTGAGAAGGAGAAGCGAGGTTGGTTTGGGGGAAAAAAAGAAAAAAAAAACCCATGTAGGGAATTCTATTGTCACTGCTGCTCGTGCATTATCAGAAATTCCAAATCAGCAGGAGAATTAGTCACGGCGTTGCTTCCTTTTGCCTTCACGGATGACGCAGCCTTGCCCAGACGTTACGCTTGCGTTTCCTCCTGAGCCTGTGACTGCCGAAGCGGAGGGCACTCATGCTTTCCCACTCCCCAAGGAAACGTAGCAAGGGGGGAACTGGGAAAAAAATAAAAATAATTAAAAAACAACCTGTCTGCAAACTCTGTTTCTTGTAGCCAAGTGGGAATTGGAAATATCTTCCTGTTACATTCTTTCCACATCTGCAAGGGCCATACTTGGATTTCATTAAAAAATATTTCCTCTTATCTCGAACAGGTTCTGATATAAGCCAGGTATTTGTTAATCGTAACATACTTTCTTTTTCAGCTGATCAGACTTTTCCTGCGATATCTTCTTATTCCTGCGCTTTCATGCGCTTGCAAAGGGGCCTTTCATTGATAGATGCGTCGGGATTTTTGTGGGAAGGTGTATTCCGAAGACAACGTGTAAATCATCCTTTCTTAGGGAAATACCACCTGTGCTCATTAGCAGCAAAAAACAACTCTAGGCGTGTAAATAACGAGGGTGCAAAGAGCTGTGTGCACGGCGCTTGGCTGTTGGCACCTTGGACAATCTGATCGGAGGCTGAACCCGTGCTCCTCGGCTAGAATGTTCAACTCATCAGCCCCACTCTTCTTTTTACATCAAATGTCTGTCTGCATCTTTTGAAAACTTTTCTGATTTTTTTTTCTGTTGTGGGTAAGAGTACTTTGTTAAAATAGGTTGTCTCCGAAATATGCTTTATTCCAGGAGATTTTTTTTTCTGTGTTACAAAAACCAGAACCCTAAGCTGCTCCTTGCTACAACATGAAGTCAATGTGAGCTTTATCACTGACTTTACTTCAAGGAGAAGGAAATGGTTCATCTGTATTCTTTGCCCTGAATAGATATGATGTTGATTAGAAGGAGAGTGATGGTCATGATGATAGTAAAAGAAATTAATTTACTTCTACCAAGCTATGAAGAGGAAGCTGTTCTCTTTACCTATCTGTTTTCTTCTTTTTCAGATAAACCTGTATATACATTTGCTCATTTTTGAACATCTAACTGGGTCTTAAAATTGTAGAAAAAAGGCAATGCCGTCGTTTGTTGTTGTCAATGAGGAAATGGAAGAGCTGCAAAGCTTAATTTAGTAATATGCTGCAATATGATACACAGCGTTTTCTCACAAGTCTGCGCTTGACACAACGGAGTGATTAATTGTTGCATTATTACGCAGGGATTGTTTTGTTACTGGCAGGGATGAAAGCAAAGAAAGAACCACTGACCTTTCCTCTGAGTCCTCAGATTGTGATACAATCCTAAAAGGAGTTGGATGGGAAATTTCCCCAGAGGAAGGGTCGTGGAGGGCCTTCGTCACCACCTCCAAAAAGAGGAGCTCATTTTAGGGAA
>NW_009722260.1:92357-93981 GCF_000703405.1 Apaloderma vittatum | reverse complement strand
AGTGGGAAGAATCCAGGCAATGGGGATTCTTTCTCCGGGGTTATTAAATGGGATTGACTTGTTTTGCCTAAGGAGGGAAGGCTGAGAGGAGATCTGACAGCTGCCTGTGAGTGCATCAAGGAGGCAAGCAGCAGGCAGAGGAAAGTTATTTAAGTGAAGAGACAATGTTGGCACAAGAAGAAATGGATATAAATAGACAGGCGCTGGAAATCCCTTCCAGTAGGAATAGTGAGGACACATTAAAAAAAAAATAAATCAGGCCAGTTTTTACAATGAAGATCATGAAAAGAGAGACGTGCTTTCTGCGGCAGCTGGGCTCTCTCGCACAGGAGGTCCATCCTCTGTTTCTACAGAAGTAATTTTTTCCTCCTCCTGCGTTTAATATTAAGGTTGGCATCAAATACACCAGAGCCTCTGCACCAGCTGAATTCAGAAAGAGAGATGGATGGAGGGTGTTGCTACCAAATATCTGTGCCTTGAGCTGCTCCTGCTTTGTGACGGAGTTGGATTTGCTGTGCAGTGCTAGAGCCCATCCAAGTTCAGCCCAGTCCAACTTCTGCTGGGTTGCGTTTCGCCAGCAGAAATGAGATACTTTCCTGAGTCTGAAATGTCTTGGTGTTGTGTGAGCTCATTAAAAAGTCAAGATTATTTTTGTCTTTCTAAGTAAAAGGGAAGATTTACTGCGTTGATTTGATGACCTGATGTGTTTTCTGGACCCCGCAATACTCCAGTCTTGGAACAAAGGGAGATGAGCGCATCCACAATTTTCACAATAGCATCTCTTCACTGTGGCACTGGTACAGCTGTTGTTGCAGAAGAAGGTTGGAATATCAAAGCGGCTTGTTCCAGACAGGCAGAGGTTTGAATGATCAGGAAAAACAGGATAGGAACAAGTTTCTCGCATGCATCCTCGCTGTTACTGTTGTCAGTAAGACTGGAAATGTCTGAAAGAGAGTCGCGCTTTGGTAATCCTGCAGTTTGACTTCTCTTCTTGGTATTTCGGAAAGGTTTTTTAAAGTTTTTGGGGGGTTTTGTTGTTTTTTTTCAATCTCAGCTAACAGCACCGTGCTCATTTGCTTTCCTGTGAAGTTTTCGGTGATCTGCAGTAAGCGGGCAGCCTCCCCCAGGGGACGGTCCGACCAGGTCTAGCACAAGCTTTTTCTGATCCTCTCATTGCAATTTCCAGTTTTTGCTTCTGAACGCGGACATCTTTTAACAAAGTTTTGTGTTTGTTGTTATTTGATCCCTGGAGTTAAGGTAGTATACATAGTTAAAGAAGAATCATTATGAGTTATTGCTAATGAAAGGAGAGATATTATTTCATAAATGGTCACTTTTATATAGACTTTTTTTCACTCGCAAAACACGCGTTTTTCTTTTCCCCCTAGTGTTATCTTCTATCAAGAGCTCGAGTTTACCTTTAGTTTTGAACTTATATTTCAAAAACGGCTGAGCAAAACCTTTATTATGATGTTGCTAAAACAAATCGTAGTACGCAAGGTTGTCACTTGGCAACCATTGCTGCGCAAAGGTCGTACCCAGTTCAAGAGCGGGGATGTTGGCAGTCACGAATGCAGTGGAGCTCGTATTTTCTCCTCCTGAGCAGTTGTAGCAGGAGGAGAAA
>NW_009722260.1:58888-92324 GCF_000703405.1 Apaloderma vittatum | reverse complement strand
CCAGACGTACTGAGCGCTGCAGCGAAGATGATTTTTTCCAAAACTTCCAGGCTCCTTGTGCCATGTCTCCTTCTTGCCCCCCTTTCCGTGACTTCATGCCGCAAACATGAGCTCTTTGGTTTTGTCTTTGAGGCTCAGCTTGGCCTGCAGGACCAGACCTCTCTTTCTGTCTTAGGCTGACTAATTGCCTTGGTCCTTGCCTGCGCTCCCCATCATTTTCTCTTTGCAAACAATTGCTGTTTCCTCTCTTACACAGAACTAGCACAAGACAGCAGCCACTATTTTCTTTTTTTTTTTTTTCCCCCTCGCTCTGAAACTCCTTCTACCACCAGGTCCAGATCTCTGGCTCCGTACCCACCGTGATGCAGCAACAGTCATTTGTGCAAACCAGCCCATATTCTCCTGCATGTAATGAAAGACCCAGGTAGCAGAGAGAGCTCTCTGAACTTCAGTTGTGATGATGGAGTTTAAAATATTCTTGAACTTTGAGTATGAGCATAAATACCTTTTTTTACTGCTGATATAGAAGAGATGCCCCCTCAGTGAGCCTAATCTGGTGTCCTGCTGTCCTAGGAATATCCCTGGTCTCCATGTCTTCTGTCACTCCAAGAGGGCATAGATATATTTTTTGCTGTATTTCCACAGAGTTTATTCAACTTTTTATTACCGTTACTTCATTTTTTTTCAAGTGTAGGGGCAGTTAGCCAGCAAAAAAAAAAAAAGAAAAAAAGAAAAAAAACCCCAAGTAACAAAAAACAGTGGACTCTTGTTTCCTGAATGTTTGCTAGATGAATTAGAGGCTCTATGCAGAGACTTAATGTTATTGATTTTGGTTTTTTTTAATTCTCTGCTGCATGCAAAGGAGTTACACATTAGCATTTGCTTAGAAAAGGATACTGCTAAGAAAATATTGGACGAGTGGGTGGTGAAAGCAATAAGGGTGAGGCTATTGCAGAGCCTAGCAACAACTTGCAGCCAAAGAGATTAGTTGGAGGCTTGGAGGCAGCACAACCTCAGCAACCAGTTCAAAAGCAGATCCTGTCCTGGAGTGGGGTAGAACTGGGGTTTATGGAGCATCTGTTCAGAAGTGAACAAAGGATGAGTTTTTATTAAAGCTCAATAAAGTAGAAAGTGCAAAATTAGACTTACCTTTTGGGAGTCTGCAGACCGTTGCTGCTGGAGCAGACCTTCTTCTGCCCTGGTCTAGGTCACTTTCTAGTGTTTCGGGTTCAAAATGTGAGTTTTGAGGCCCTCTGCACTATATCCCAGAGCACGGGAGGACTATGGCCAGCTGGAGGAGTTCTTTAACTAAAGAACTGGTGTTTAATTATTGAAACGGTTGACTGAGAAGAGGGATGAGCTCTCCCTACTTTCACTTCTTCAGAATATTATTCATAAATTCAAGGTAGAGTGCAATAACAAGGTTGTGACTAACAATTTGGATTTGGCTTAAACTCTAAGAATCTATTTAAAATAGATTAAAATGCCATTAAAACATTTTTTTCTTATGTTTGCATTTTAAAGACCTTTGGATCCCAGTCCATGGTGATGAAGCTTACAAATTTTGTTTCAGGAATATTCAGGAAAAGTGAGTTTTAAACTGGGTGCATTTCTGAGTGATGGTAAAAGATTGGGTTTTAGGAGGATGCCTTTCCCCTATCTTCATAGGAGGCGAGAGCAGAAGAATTCAGGCAGAGAAAGCTGCGCATCCAGTTGCTATGGTGAAGCAGCTTCAGTATATTTTTCAAGTGAGGCTCTGGGTTGTACCTGCCTGAGATCGCAGGGCAGACAGCGGCTTTAACAGTGCCACCCTCTAACACCACCATGCACAGAGTACCCTTTCGGTTTTAGGGATGTCTGGGTTTAAAAAGCAAGCACTTTTGCAGAGCTGGGTGGCTGCACAGGAGGAAACTGCGAAGGGACATCGGAGTCCCTGGAGCATCACATGTATCTGAGCACGGGCAGCAGCACAGCTACTGGGAGAAGTGCAGTTTAAAGCAGAATAAATAACACATCTTTCCCTTTTGATTGCTCGACATTTACACTAAGCTCAACGCCTCCCTTTTGCATTTCCCCCATAGGCTGACACATCTCATCATTTAAACAAAATCCAACCACCCACCCACCTTGGGTCATGCCTGCCAAATGGCAGGTGGAGAGAGATGCCTGCCGAGGAATACTGACGTCTACACGAGAAACCAAACAACCGAAAACACGTGAAACATTTCTCCAAAGTGCAGCTGCAAAAAGTATTTTTGCTAGGAGCAGTTGTAGCCCTTGATGACTGCTGAGCCCCATGCATTTTTAACTCACGTAATCCTTTTTCCTACAACAGCACCATCTTGGAAGAATCGGCCAGGGACTGTGGACATATTTTCCTAGTACTTGCATTCTTGCCGTATATAAATGACACCCATGGAAATGCATGGGGAGTGGGCATAGCAATACTGCTACCTTAGGGCTCAGATGCTCCAGAGGAAGGTTTCCATAGGGATCCAAACATTTGGACACTTCTCAGGAGCTGAAATTAGCTTAGAATTTTCAGAAGAGCCCCTAAGGTTTAGGTGGATTGGGGGACATAATTATTTTGGGTCTTATGTAAATCCCAGTCTTTAAAAGGAAAAACAGGCTTTCATGTGCTTACTTAAGTGAGACCCAGATTCATCCCACTCTGTTTCACAGACTGCTATTGGAGCTCCTAAGTTAAGAGCAGTCATTTTTCCAGACCCTGAATAAAAGGAGAGAGACATTTTCCCATTTCCCCAGAATACTATCTTTTTTTTTTCTTTTTTTTTTTGTTATCTTTTTTTTTCCCTTTAAGAGACAAATGTAATTATCAGGATTCAGGTAAGAGCTTCCCAAAGGCCACAGTGGTACATCACCTTTCTGATGACTGCTGATAAAGCTTAACAAGTTTATTGTAATGGTAGGCTGAACAAAGAATGTAAATAGCTCCTATAAGTAATGACGACCCAAATAAAGGGGAAACCATCTAGTTGAGGTAAGATCAGTAGGACAAATGGTCCCTGAGTTTACTTTTTGATTTAGGGCTTGGCGTTTAAAAGCAGACTGCAGTTCACCAGGGAAGTACGTGAGTGTACTTAACAGGTAATTCAAACATTTTAAAGGTTTCTTTTTCATGTTTTTCTCCTTACTTGTGTTTAGGTTTGAAATTTGGCTTTATCCAAACAAAGCTAATTATAGAATGAAGTCGAAGCTGTGAAATGAGCGTGCATGCAGGGCTGGCAAGAATTCCAGGTTGAGTTTTACGTCAAAAGTGGTGCAAAAAAATTAATGGTGAAACCAGTCTGATTTCATGTCTCTGTCCACAGCCAAGGCACAGTCTCTACTAATCTCCCATCTGCAAAGCTCCAAGGCACCACAAACGCGGTTAGAAACTCCATTGCTTTGTCTGCCAAAGATCCTAATATCTCTCCTAAGTTGATTCATTCAATGCTCGCTTAATGAAAAGTTTTTCAGTTTTCCTTTTTTATTGCCCTTGAGAAATGATGCCAGGTTGTTCTCCAGCCAGCTTCACTGAAGATGACTTGTAGAAAGCGATGACATTTCCTACAGGCACTATGTGCAGCCTCAGGTTCAGCTGTGATAAATTTCTGAAGTATAAAATGATCAGAAGAGCTCTGAATTAGAACAAAAGATTCTTGCAACTTTTCAAGGAGATAGATTGCTTGTATTTTCCCAGAACTTGGTGATAACTTTGTTATTTATGAGTAATAAATAGCCATTAATTTAAAGATGCCTATCTTTAGCAAACACCTCTGCAACCCACAAACGGCAGAGCAGCAGGGAGAGCTCACTTCTAGTTGCCAAGGCACAGCGAATCAGCTATTTTATTATTTTGTTCTGTTGAATTGGTCTGTTCCTGCACAGATAAATAGTGCTGCCTGGTTCACACCTCTGCCCAGGTAAGGAGTGTCCTCCAGCCCATCCCTCCACCAGTCACTCATCTGCCACCTCTTGAAGGTGCTTCTGCCTACCTTAGGCTGTGTTTAAGGCAGATGGGAAAGTGTTTTAGGCCATCCCGGTGTTTTGGATGTGACTTTCCCTTTGATGCATCCCTTGGACAAGACAGGAGGATGCAGAACATTGCAATTCATGTGTGAGTAGAGCTCTGGGTAATGCACGTAGGAGGCTAGACTTTGCTCCTAAATTTGACAGGTGGGTCCAAATGGAAAGTGGCAGGAGAATCTCAGCACCCAAAGTCATGTTCCTCAGAGTGCTGGGACATATATTCTCATTTCAGGGCATGCTTCTGCTCTCCTGCTATCACAGAACTCACCTGGTGCTCATGACCAAACCACTCCAGCAGTTTGCAGGTGTGAGCTCAAGCGCTGTCGATCCCGGAGCTTGAAATAATCCCTGATCCAGGATTAAATCCTAATATCCCTTGTAGGTTTTCCCTCTTGGCTTCCCATGCATTTTATCTACTTGTTAGTCACAGAGGTGTAAAGCACCTTGCAGGTCCCCAAATCTTAGCTTATGGGCACATTGGCCTCCTTGAATCGGCACAAATGAGTTTTGCAAAAAGCAAACAGGGCATTTAACGAGCCGCTGTATGCCTTCAGCTGCAATAAGTGATCAGGGTAGGAGTTTTAATTGAGCATTTTATCAAAGCAGCCTTGAACTATACATACTCCGAGGCACAGAAATGTGTCTTCTATACATGCATATGTGTGTATATATATGTGCACATGTGTGCACAGAAACACAGTAGTTGGCTAGAAAGATGGATGGAAAATGCCTGCAGTTCAAGGGTTAAAGGGCAGCTGATGCTGTATGGAAAACTTCTCAAATATCCTATTTATAACAGTTCTGTCAGAGGTCAGATTTTTCTGTGTTTTACTTCCTGGAGTATATTTTTATGCATAAGGGCATTTTGTCACTTTATACCTGCTAAGAAATTTGCCCCAAAAGAGAAGGTTTTTGGAGTTTTAGAACTGTTGAGGATTCTGATGAACCCTTCTCCTTTTTGGGGCTCAGGGACTGCCTATCCTCTGTGCTCACCTCCTCGAGACCGCTTGGGGAATTCGTGTTAGAGTGTAATAGCTCATAACTGGGGATTGTGTAGCTCTGTGAGAGTTGTCGTTACAACTCTCCAACATAACGTATTTGTTTGTGCCTGACTTTAGGTTCTAAAATGCTGCCGCAAGGTCATACCCACCTGGTTGTGCTTTTTTCACAACTGTCAGGTAAAGGGAGTGGCAGAAGGGAGACTTTCCCACCGGACAAATAGACTGTGGACTCTGGCAAAAGCTGAGTTTAAATAATTACATGCCTGGGAAGGGCCAGTATTTATCATTATGGTAGCTATAAGGGAAAGATCTACAAATAATCACTGCAGAAACTTGAAGCACAGAAACTAGTAACCAAGTGTTACCTTCCTGTCTGAGCTTTAGGAGATTCATTAGGTGTGTTCAATAGAAACGTTGTTTTACTTGGACAAACCCCGTTGGGTCCCCACATCTAAGACAAATGATAAGAGTGGAGAAACCATGGATAATCTGAGTTATTCCACGTATTTTGGGTGTCACCTTCTTCCAAAGAAATGGCTGTCACAGCAGTTTCCTAAAGGTTTAAGTGACTGTGTGGGCACTGGGCTTTCCAGACCTCTGTCTTTCCAACACCTCCCTTTCAATGACCATCTACCGAATGTCCTCGCAGGTCTCTCCAAGCCACTTTTCTCCCTCACCTCATCAGCAGTTTTTTGCTTTCGTTTTTTCCTTCATTTTCACATTTCAGTCTGTGTAGCTTTGTAGCGTTGGAGCTTTTTGTTCTGATCTGAAATCTGATCAAAGCGGGAATGGGATGATTGCCACGAGCTTGACTTTTTTCCCAATGTAATTTTTTTTGGAGGCTTGTTTCCCTTCTTCTGCTCTCCTTTTTGAGACGAAAGAAAAAAGTACAAAATGCTACTCCCTGTATTTTACTCCAAAATTAAAATCCCTTTGGAATATGACAAGCAAAACAAAGACTATTCCGTTCTACTTTTAATTGAAGGAGCAATTAAGACATCCGCTCAGTTTAAAAGCATCTCTTGAATCAGACTTTGCTGGGGCCATGATTAATTTAGGAGACTTTGGGGAGTCCTGACTGCTCCCAAGATGCATTCCCAATCCACACTGCAGACCTTTGTGCCTCTTTGCTTGCTAGGGCTTGCCTGCAATTTGTGCCGCGTTTGCATTTTTCCCTTCTCCAAGCTTTCCTTTGAACATTCCTTCCTTGTGTTCTGTCCTCTGACATGTTGTGTCCTTTGGCCTGGCTAATGGCGCAAACAAATAAAATCTAGTTGTTAGAGAGGTGGGGGGGCTTTCTCGCTTCCTTGATGCTTTGCTGATATTTCTATGTGTCATTGTTTTATCGAGGTATCCAGGACCTTTGATTTTGCAAAGAGAAGAGTTCATGTGGCTGAAACTCAGGAGAAAAGTCACGAACAGGATCAAAGAGGGTGACTGGAGAGGGAACTCAGGGCAATGTCAGGGACTTTCCCGAGATCAACTACATGGAGAGGTCCAAGACAAATGCAATGAGCAGGACAGGATGAGAGCAGGTCTATGAGAGTCACCATTCCATCTGCATACAGGGCGTATGAGAGTGTAACATGGTGTTTTATCTAATGCAATATTCACCTGCGGACAAAAGAATTCCACGATGCATACATTTCAAAGGGAATTAGATAAAGGCCACGAGTGGAGCTGCTTGATATTTTCAGGGATGCAAGGATAGGCTAGCCGCAGCTAGAAAAAGTACAGGATGACACATTAATAGTGATTTATGCTTCAGTTTTAGAAATAAGTTTGAAAGAGATTCTGGATCCTGGCTGGCATTTACATAAGTGATCGAATCCAGTCCTGACCTCTCCAAGTTATACAGCTGAGAGACAAACACAAACTGCCGAGTTAGTTCTCAGGGCTGGAAAGCAGTGGTTCTTCTCTGTCAGTCTGTTTTGATTTGGGGGGATCAACAAGGAGAGATTTCCTGCTTTAACATTTCACAGCGAGGGGAAAAAAAAACCGAAGCATTTCTTAAAGTAGTGTTAAATAATGTTCGGCTGATTGTCAGTTTCTGTGAAGATCTGAAGACTGATGTAGCTTTGCTTGATTTTTGAAGCCCATCTTGGAGAGTAAGTGGGGGAGGAAGAGATGAGATGGGAGAGCATCCCTGGGGCTGGATATCAATACCTGCGCTGGAACGTGGTCAACAAAAGCTTTGGAATTTGAGAGGGTGACAGGGATTCTCTGCTGAATCTGCCAAACACCTCAAGTTGCTCTTGAAAGGGAGAGTGAAGGCTCTGTTCATCCACCAGACAGGAAAAGCTTCTTAAGAGTTTGAATAACACTACATATTTATATATATTTATAGTTTTAGGGATTTTTTTAGCTTTTTTTTTGACATTTTTTTAATTACCCCTAGAAGTTTAGAATACAACTGTAAAGCAATGCCTCAAAGAAAAGAATAGCTGTCAGCAGAGGAGCAGTGGCAAGAAATTAATGAAAGGGTTTATTAGCCAACTCAAGTGGCAATGAGATGCAGGATGCCAGTCCCCTAACTTTCTCTTCATGGTCAGATTTTCCGTTTTATTTTCTAGGTTTCATATATTTAGATTAAAAGAGTTCTCTAGTATTGTCTTGTGTTAATGCAAAAGACCAAAAGTGTATGACAATAAAATAGGAACATCTAATGCAATTCTGATCCCTGACAGTTTCTTAATACTGCTTATCCTGCCTTCCCTTTCAAGATTTAGTCATCCTAGATTTCCTTCCAAATGTGAATGAGGTGGCTTAAATCGAACCATAAATTATGCTTCCACTTATTATGTGCTTGCTAATCAGGATGGAAATGAAAAGAAGTTGCTTGTCAACCAGGGCTCTTTCCCACAATATCCAGGAAAGTATCAGTATTAGGCAATTTCACAACAAAAGGAAACTGAATTGCACCTTGAGGAAGAAAGAAATAACCTGCTAGCCAGGAAGAACAGCGGAACATAGAATTTTGCCAAATAAGCTTTAAAAGAAAAAAAGAAGTAAAAGATACTAATAATGAAGAGGGCCTGTGAGTGAAGCTGGTGAGGACAGAACTGTGACGCTTCCTGTTAGTAAATACAAAGAATAGACGCTAATAGGGCTCCAGGGGAAAGCAATAGCTTGGGAATAGCCTTGGGAAGAAAGGCTAACATAGGCAGAGGATGCAAAAACAGTGCGAAAAGCGATTCATGGGGGCTCAGTGCTATTCCTGATTGTTAAGGCTTTATTGTATTAATGCATTCCTACAAACTGAACAAAGACTGTTGATTTCAGAGCGGATTGAATTGCACGCCTGGAGCTGGCCAAGGCTGGGGGCGAACACCTGCCAGGGCGTGCAGAGCAGGACCCCACCAGCAGCAAACCAGAAAAAGTTTGGATGAAGGTTCAGGTGTGTGCAGAGAGCTGAGGGACTTACTCTGGACCTTTGATACAAGCCCTTTTTTTGAACATGACTTTAGCATGTATGAAAGTACAACCGCACTTAACTTCATTGGGGATAAAGTGTGTGCTGACTTCCAGCCGCAGGATTAACAGACTACGGCCCTTGCAGAAAAGCTGGCATCCCTGCCTTTGAGTCTCACCTGGATTCTGCACCTATTGAGTTCCTGGACTCGTGCTGCTCAGCCATGCTTATCCTCATGCTACGCTGCTTTTTCCTTGTCAAGGAACTTTGTGTAACTAGGATTGTAGAATTCGTTCCTGCAGCAGTGTGGAAGGTTTCATGGAGATATCAGGAGAATCTGTCCTTGTGGAGTTCATTCCAGCCCTCCCAAAGTATGTGACCTAGAAATCAGAACCTTGCTTACTGCTTGCCATGTCATTCAGATATGAGCTCCTTGGGAAAAAGGAAGCTTTTTGTGGTCGTTAGCTGAGATTTTGAGCATTAACCTCCTTAACAACTTTAAACAATTTCTTTTACAGGTCAGATCTTTCTTACTTTTCTACCTGTGTTGGCAATTGACTTTTATGAGCTGAGGAGCAAGAAAAATCAGGACAGCATGTTCTGCAAATAAATTTCTGATTAAAGGCTTGCGATGAATATTTAGTCCAGTAGTCCTGAACGTAAATGAATATTCATGTAGAAGTAGATGCAACATTTTGGAAGCTTTCATTGATTTGGAGTTTGTATTTGTTCATTAGAAATGGTATGTTTAGGAAAGCAAAGGACCTGTCTTGGCAAGTAGTCTGTAAGTAGAGAGACATGCCAACAGCTGGGGAAAAGTTCTCGGGGTGGGAGGGAAGGGATTCAGGATTGTACCCTAGAGTACAATCTTCTCGGCTTTGTCTAGTCTGATTACAAATGATTCAAGTAATGAAGCTTCTACTATTACTCCTGGGAAAAATATGTGGTTTTATGTTACTCGTGACTTGGGCCATTCTTTAAACCAGGGAGTGAAGAATGTTCATCATTCATATTTTATTAGTGTTCTCTGAACTTTCAACATTTACATTTAAAAGCGTGAAAAGAAAAACACTGGGAAATTGTTTTTGGGAATAATGCCACTGAGACACACATGAGCATTCACAACATGCACACAGTAACTCCTTACATATGTTGATGCACTTGTCTGTTCGGACCCCGTAGATATGGTTGTTACTCCTGCCTGGAGATTTTAAAGTCGAAGTGAGGCAACCAAGCAAAAACTGACTCAAACACAGCACAGTTCCCACCTGCCCCATTCGAAACTGCTTCTGAAGCTTGCTAAGAAATTCTGTGGGTCAGAAAAGACGTCCTCTCTTCCCCCCAACATTTATATCCACTTTCATGCCTGAGTTGGAATAACTGATGGGAAAGAACAACATCCACCAAATCTGCTACAAGGAGCAGACTTCCTCTCTGCCATCTGGCTCTGGGTTCATTCCCAGAAGGGCACTTTAACCAGCAGATGTCCCAATGGTGACAGGTTCAGGGCTCAACTTAAAAATACTAGTGACATCTGCCTCTCTCAGAAGTCCTGTCTGTTAGTGCAGTCTCTCCCTACATCTCTGAACCTGCCTCTAGTGGGTGTAGAAGCAGCACCTGGAGGCTAAGAAGGTTGGAAGGAATCAAGAACAGGACATGCACATCCCAGAGTGGGTGCACAGGGTCAGATTTATTTTAAGGATAATACTTTCCCAGCATCAGTTGCCTTGCACTCTAGCTCTTGGTGCTAGAACCAAGCACAGAGGACATTGGAACCCCTGGTTTCTGCAAAGTCATCCCCTTTGTCCTCTCTTCTCTGGCCTTTTACATGAGCTGGTTGGACTTTAGACAAGAATAACTGTGTGCTCCAGCTGCAGACTGGGGGAAGCTGGAAAGGCACGTTGTCAGAGTATGGCTTGCTTTTCTCTTACATTTTTTTCTTCAAAAGCAGGCCGATGGCCCAGATGGACCTCAGAGCCACCCTGTATGTCCATCCAAACGTAAGCTGGTAAATAAAAAGTCCCAGTACATGTGGCTCCTTCCCAGTGAGCTTAAGTAACTGGTTTGGCTGATCTCCTTTGTTGTAGCTTCTCTCTTGTTGGGGTAGCTGAATTAAAGCAAATACATTCAATATCATGCAGCTTACCACATAACAGGCTCTGCGGCATACATTTGTGCTTCTGGGAAAAGCAAAGGCTACGCACAAGCGAGTGAGAAATGCTCTGTTAGCAGGTTTGATTAGCTGCTGTCTTCCTGTTTGGCATAAGAATAGTGAAGTCCTGGAGGCACTCAGCCTGCTGGAATGAACTGCTGTGTTAGCTTTTTGTTATGGCTGATCAGCTTGTTTCCAGCTTGGACGTTTAGAAACAACTTTGATGCTTGTTTTTAATACAGGCGATCTTGCCAGAGCTTTAGTTCTCTTCTAGCGAGTCTCTGCTTGACCCCTCTGATTTCCTTCTGTGCTCCTACTATTATGAGTGGCATGCTATTATCTTCCCTTACCTTACACTGAATTGCCTATAGGCTAGAAGCCCTTCGCATAGCTCAGAGGTGGCAGAGCTGACCTCTGCACAATTAACTCAACAGGTCCGAGCTCCAAAAGGCATTTTTGCTTTAGAGGACACAGGAAAGGTAAATACTCTGAAAATCAGTTGTAGGAATTGGAGGAGAGGCGCTGAGCAGGAAAAGTGCTGCTCAGCTCTCTGATTTACAGAAAAGGATGGTGGATGTCAGCGGGAACTGATAATCACAATTTCAAGTTGGAATGTGATGCATTTAATTTAAAAAAAAAACCAAAACAACAAACAAAACAAACCCAAATGAAGCAAAAATTCAATTTTGGTTGCTTGCTCAAAATTTCTTGGGACAGAAAGCAGTCTGCTTTGGCATCAGTGTAGCTGGTTACGCATCTCTACAGAGAAGAGCAAGGTGTTTATGACCCCCAGCTGGCCATAAGCCAAAGTTTATGGCCCATGAGAAGCTCAAGCCACAATGATGCACTGGATTCCCCCAAAAGTATGCTGCAGAGATAGTAACCCAGCCAGAGAAGCATAATGCCCTTGACTCCACGGATTTGCTTAAGTAAAGTTAAAAATACATTGAAGCATCCTGCTGGGTCAGAGCTTGGGTGAGAAGATGCAATTTGTTCTGTGGTCTGATGATACATCGCTCCAGCCAGGACCATCTCAGGCAGTGGTCAGCTGAGACTGAGCCAGATCATGATGTCAAGTTTAAATATGAACGTTATTGCACAAAATCTAGTGAATGTGAGAGCTGACGAGTCAGACCTGACAGCCAAAAGTGAGAAACTCTCCCTTGTGCTTCTGCAGCTGTTAATATCTTATTTATACAGAGTGGGAACTCCTTGGAGCAGGAATTACATTTGGTTCTCTACTAGTACAAGGCTTAGCACAGCCACGGCCATGACTTGGACATCCTGGGTTTGCTCTAATCCAGGTATTTAATATTAGGGCTTCTGGGTGTGTGTGACCCTCTAGGTTTTGTCAAGTAAGGCAGAATTCTTGTAACAACCTTTTCCATAGCAATGTATTGGTTGGGGAAACATATCGTTGGATGAAAATTTTCAGGGTGGAATTTCTCCTTAATAGAGGGCAAGCCCGCAGCTGTAGTGGTTACAGATGTGGGATGCAGACAAGTGGTGGAGGAAGGACCTGTGGATCATCCCGTGTTTCAAGTGGTTCCCTCAACTCTGAGGCTGTTCCTCAGCCTCTGCTTTGCTCTCTACCCTCTCTCTTCAGAGGCACCCACCTGTTCTGAAGGCTTGACTGTTTTGTTGCAGACAAGCTGCTTTGTCAAAGTCTGAGAAGGTTTCACAGCAGAGGAAAAATGGTTCCTGGGCCAACATGGCAATACAAGAAAAGCAAAATCCATTTTTTCTTTGGTGCAGAGGCCACCTGTACTCGGGTGCCAGACGGTGCAGGATTGGGAGCAGTCGAGGCGAAGGGAAGCATTTGCTCACATCATTGCTTAGTTTTTGGAGATTACTTCTGCATAAAAGGTGGAAAGCAGAGATTCCTTCGTGTCAGATCCTAAATCAGTGGGGAAAATACTCAAGCTCAGAGCCAGAAGGGTCAAGTCCAGCCTTTCATGAGAGGTTCCAGCTGAAACAAAATCAAGACATCCTCACCTTGGCCATGTCCATCTTCCCACTTGGAGCTGGACTTTATTCCCCTTTTTTTAGCTACAGTGTGAACTCTTCTGGGGCGGGATGGTGGGGTATTTTGAATGGTAGCTGTTGCTGTGCTGCCTAAAACGAGCAGTACGAGAATAGCCTGCTCCCCAAAATATAATTGGTCTTTGAGTTCCAAGTCTCAGAAAAGCTCTTTTGCCTGTGGAGCACATGCCAGATGGAAAGTGCCCCTCTGATTTCCTCCAAACACGCGTGCAGCTGTTACTGCTTCCCCCTTTTTTTTCCTAATGAAATTTTTAGACCTCACCTGTTGACATATGCATTATAGGGTTGGGGTTTTTTGTGTGTGTGGTGTGGGTTTTTTTTATTTTTCCCTTGTTCTCCTAAAGGAAAATGACTTGAGATGTTTTGGAGAAATGACACAGGGTAGAAGCTGTGAAAATACCTTTGACATACTTTTAAGGGTGGGAAATTTCAGATACCAGCAAGCCTTTGTGCCCACAATACAGTGCCTGGCTGGAAAAGAGTCTTTGTTTATAGCTTGTTTTATTCTGTGAGACAGAAGCTGGAAACTGCCCAGGTCTTAGGGGGAATACCAAGCATTTAGCATGGACAGAAATAGAGCCGCAGCTTAGGACACGCTGAAACAAATGGAAGACAAAGTGATGACCCAGATCCAAGTTATTAAGGGTAAATACATATTGACAAGATTGAGGATTAGGTAGAAGGTACTTAGAGAACGAAGGAACCGTCTACACCAAGTAAAGTTTACGCTGCAATCTGGGTCTTTCTCAGAGCAGTCGATTTTTCATTAAAAAGAAGATAACCAGCTCTAAGGAAAAAAAAACAACTCCACTTCTCTCTCCCAGCGCCTACTGTGCTGTGAATGTGACATGACCCCAAATATCACGATAACTCTGGCACAAAGGTGTCTCTGGTGCGACAGCTGGGCTTGCACCACGTAAGGATCTGGCTCATGGCTGACACACGGCTCTGTCTTCCCTAGAGCCTTCATTACTTGCTTCACCTTGAAGTGCCCCTTTCACTGTGACTCGCAGCCCTGTCTGCTCACAGGCTTAGCAGATGCTTCTGTGTCTGGTGATGCTATTAAGAATGACCCAGGAAAGAGGAAAAATAGAGATTCCTAAAATAGGGGTTGAAGGAGGACAAAAGATTTTCGTTAACCATTTTAAGAGCGTGAGCCCTATGTGAACGTGGCAATAGGAAGAACCAGGGCGGCCAGTTAGAAAGCAGGTGGAAAACTGTTCTCGAAGGATAAGATAATTGTGGCTGAGCTAATCTTTCACATCTCCTAGCTGGCTGATATCTCCAGCTGAACACAAAGACTGGCAAATAATATTACTCAGTTTAGCTGCAGGCTGGTGCTCGTAATTTTCTTTTAATGGGTTGTACGGACTCATTAGTAAAATCAGATGTGTGATAGAGCATGTGCTGGGCATGCGCTCTGCTTCCCCGTTGCACCCCGACGATTAGGTGTGCTTTTATTAGGATATTGGCACAGCTTGCTGTGGTGGCACATGACAGTCGTGACTCAGAACAGATGTCAACAAAAACCTGACTCCTGCAACGCTCTGATAAATCGCTGTTTCCCTGCAGGAAAGCCATACTGAGGAAGGTTTTTGAGGGGGCTCTAAACGCAGCTTGTTTGCTAAGGTAGAGCCGAGATGTTTGGAAATGGTGTCAGATAAGAGTTAGGAAACCTCAGTTCTCTCAGCTGGATTAGCTGGCGATATCCTAGGTCAAGAAGCGCGATGGTTTAGAGAAAGCCTCGTGGCGCTGTTAGGGCTATATTTAAGACTGTTTAAATGCTTAAGGATGCAGACAGATCCTTAGGTGCTCCTGAAAATCCCAACGGGCATCCTTCAGAAGAAGCGTACAAATATCGCAGCCTTTTGTTTGCCTGGTGGGTCTGGGAAGAGGGAAAGAACAAGGGAAAATTCATCACCTTGTGGCATGCAAACCTAATTTTGTTCCCATTTCCACCAACACAGAAAGACAGAAGATGATTCGTTGTGGAGCAAAAAGCAGACTATTTGACCCAAACTGAAAAATCTTTCAGACTGAAGTAGTGCTTTATTTATGCTTTAGTATTCTTTTATGGAGAAATTTAGATTTAGTAATATTGAAACAAAACTTGTAACCTTTCTGCAGTGAAAAATTGCCTAGAGATGAATTTCAAACATGTTTTGTAGTGGTACTCTTTGCTTTTTCGTGACAATTTTTTGCATCAGCATTTAAACCTTCTTTATGAAATCTGAGGTCTCCCTCCACCAGTTATTATGAATTATTGTCATTCCAGAGACCCACAAACCTCGAGAAGAAGAGGGGGACTGTGATGCTAAAGATGAATTTCCAAAAATGAATTTGTAGCAGAATGACACCATTTCTCCAAGCTGGTTTTCCTTACTCAATATTTCCTTGCATTTCTTCTTTATTCACCAAATACCCTTTCAAGAATTTGCCCTATGACTTTTAAGCTCTTCGTGCTTTAAATTTCTGGATAGATATAGCTTGGGGGCATCTGGCATCTGAAAATTGATTTATTAGCTGTCCCCCAAAGGTTCGCCTCTGTTTGCAAGTAGCTCGGTGCCCACGGATGAACTGTTCTGGAGGCTGCAGCACTAAGGAGCTATTTTCATACCCACAAATAGAGGGTATTTTCACAGGAGAGTGAGCAGGAAGTTATTGTTGTAGCTTACCTTGAATAGACAAAGGGGAAATCACCAGCGATCGCAGCACAAGCTCCTGCTCCTCCAACATCCAACCATGGCAGGAGCTTCTGGGGCTTAAAACAAACACGCAGGTCCGCTCTATTGTTCCTCAGTTTTCTATAACCCGTGCTTGTTTAAAAACCATTTGGGAAGCCTGCTAGCACAGAGCCAAGCTTTGTCATGTTCTTTGTCCGTGTTATTTCAAACCTGACTCCGTTCAAGTTGTGAGGATTTAGGGGGAGAAAAAAATAAAATAAAAATCCATCATTATTTTCTTACTTGGAAGGGGAAGAGGTTGTTGTGGTTGTTGTTTCAGTTTTTAGTCAGCTTCCCGTATTTACTTTTCAGCCAGTGCTGGTGGTGTGCTCACTTCTGGTGTTTACTGGTTTTAACAGCTGCAAACCTCCAGGAAGGTCCCACCAGCTCTTCCTGCACATTTCTGAAGGGTTTCTGACCCTGATACCTGCTTCCACCCCAGAGCTGCGAGAGTGAAACGGTTTCGAAACCTCCTGCTCCCCCCTTTCCCTGCTGCTCTCCATCCAGTCTGTAAAAGCGTATTGCACACAGTTGGCTTTGAGTCTTTTTGCAGGAAGCTGGCAAAGTCCTTTCAGGCAGCCACCTGACAGAGGTACCTGAATCTAGAGATATTCCTACCGAGTGGGACAATCTGGCTTTATCGTCTCCGCTATTTGCTTGGTAACTGCCTGATGCTTTTCAACACTGACTATATTCTGCTGGAGTGCCTTATAAAGGGCTATCCCAAGGACTGACACATCCCAGCCACCCTTGTGGAATAGCTTGCACACAGCAGAATCTGCTTAACGTGAACTCGTTCGCCTGAAGCATCTTTCAGATGCGCTTTTCATTTCCCTCTGTAAAAATGGAGTTGTCGTAGGGCAAATTGGTACAGACCCACCTGCACGACCTTGCTCCGACATGCACAAAAGGCAGAGGCAAATTTTCCCTGTAAGACAGCATCCCCAAGGGCCATCAGGATCTCAGGATCTCGCTTGCAATTTATGCCTTGACCAGACCTGTGAGCTGGGTGCTGATGCTATTTAAATCTGGACCCAAAAGGCATTTATTTCCTGCGCTGAGCAGAAGTTTTTCCAGTCTCTGGATTGTTTGAAGGATGCAAAGCAACTCCGAGTCCTATTATAAAAGCATCAAAAAAAGGAAAAAGATCAGTTTGCATTGTCTCTTGCCTGGATGCCTCTCTTGCTGGGGAAGCAGCACCACCTACCACCCACTCCCACCCGCCCGCTGACAGCCGGGGGCTGCGCGCTTGCCTGGCAAAGCTGGGGGCTGACATGACCATACTTGGCTCGCATCCTCCTGGTAGCAATTTCTTGATGGTTAAAATTGCTCCTACTGAAACGTAAGCGAACTCCTGTTTCGTTTTTGAAAAGAGGTGAGCAAACACACAGGATAGGATTCAAAAGAAACTCAACTAACAACCCTAAATCTAGACTAAAGTTATATTTCCACCACTTTAAATTTTGTCAGTGTAGCCAAAGGGATAACCTGCTCCACTTAAACTGGTGTAAAAGTGTTTTTACCAGTATAGCTTACTCCAATTTGCTAAAACAAAAGAAGAGTTATTGCTGTAGCTGTAAAGGATTTTCATCAGATTTTCTGTGGCTGGGGAAGGAGTCGTACTGGTACCCTGGGAAGTTATGGCAAAGCACTGAAGCTTAAGAGCAGTGAGGCACCACGTGTTCCTGAAATGCCCTTAGGTGCCATCAAAAGCTTCGTTTTTCTAATTTCTGTGTGTTTGCTGAAGGGCATGAATAACCAGCAAAAGCAGTGTTAAAGTGCTGCGTCTCTGGAAGACACGGGCGATGGGTGTCATCAAACAAAACCAGGAAAGAGGGAGAGGAAGGGCAGCGTAGCGAAGGACAGGAAGGTGGATATTAAAAACAAGGAAAGCCTAAGAAGGATGGACACATCAGACTGAAATAGCACACGTGAGAAAAGTCTCCCGGCACAGCTACGCAGTGTCGGAAAATGAAAGATGGGCGGTAGGAGGAAGGAGAGTTGGAAAACTGGCATGAGACCCTCCGGTCGGTCCTCGTGTCCAGCCAGCTAAAAGGGAAGGAAGAAAATGGAAGCTTTTGGCTATAAAGACCTGAAAGTCAGAGTTGTTTCGTAGCAGAACTGAGACAGAAAAGAGGCAGAGAGAAGGTTACTGTGAGACATCGCGGCTTGTTATCTCCTACGCTTGCAGGTATTCTGGGGTCTGAAGTTTCTGTGCCTCAGAGGCTTTTTTTCTTTTACTGCTGACAGCGAGGAATTTAGAAAATACACAAGATGCCACATTAGTTAAGGTTTTATTTTATCTTTTTGGCTGTGTTTTTGTTTCTTTTTCAACTGTTTCATGAAAAGGAACAAGGGAGGGGAATCAGGTGACATAAAGAACAAGTCAAATGCTTGCCTTTAGTTTCTTATCAGAATTGTATAATTAAGCTATCTTCTTATTACTCCAACATTTCAGGGCTGGACGTTATGTGTTCTGGGTAGTTATGTTTTGCGAAGAACTACATAAACTGCTGATTTTGCAGGAGGAAATTAAAATGCTAAGTGCAGCCCAAGTATGTGGAAGTGACAGAGAGAGATTTGGATTATTTTGAGTAGAAGACAAAATGTGAAAAGCTCTATAGAAATTCTCAGAAGTGTATGGATTTACCTGCAGAAAGATTTCTCTTCCCCTTTGAGATGTAAGTTTGTATTAATTTTAATGTTTATCAGAGCGATTGCGTTCAGATTCTTTCTCGTTTTTACGAGTTTTGATTGCTATTTTTTTCTAGTCATTCGCTCATAAATCCACCAATATGGGACCATTATACATTGTACTTTGGCTCAGGACCATAGAAAACAATGGCTTAAATCCCATACATGTTTTGGCATCCACTCAATATCTAGTACATTCATTTATGCTAAGTTTACTCTTGTTTTCAATATTTCCAGTGTGCCCTCACCCTTTTGACCTACAATCTGCTGTAAATCCCTTTTACTACTCTCTGACACGTGACTTTATAAATCACGCACCGGGCACTAAGATGATCCTATAACTGAACTCAGTGTTTAGACTACAATGGAAAGGTCATAATTCTGGGTACATTTAAAAAGCAGAGCTCACAACAGCAGTTAGCGCATGATTCAGTCTTGGACCTTAAAAGCAAAAGGAAACCAAGGTTCCTGCCCACCTCCCCATTACTACGCACACATCCTTTTATTTAAAGCAGTACATTCAGCAGATAGATGAAGCAATTTCAATTATTCCTTTGTCAGAACCCACATCTTGGAAGTATCTGGCACCGGCAAGCGCTGCTCTGAAGCTCAGAGGAGTCTGTGGATGTGCAGATTCAGCTGCTTCCTGAATCCTTTCCCAGAGGAGGGAGAGACTCCACACATTTTCAGACCATATTCTGCTCATTGGAAACCTCAGATATTTTTGCTGCGACCAGAGCAAATCTGCAAGGCTGCGGCACTGTATCCGTGAGGGAAGGTCTTGCAGTTGTGACTGATTTTATATGAAACCGCTTGTCCAAGTGTCTTAGAGGTTTGGGGTGAAATTAGGGAATTCAGCTTCCCGTTGGAATCGGTGAAAAGCTCCTCGTTATCTGCCTTGTATCCCATCACACACCAGAACCTCTCCTGAAGTTTATTCTTCTTACGTTATTGGGTAGGGCTCACTTTTTTTTCTGTCCTTAAGGCACCTAATGTAGATCAGGTTAGGGGTAAATTGGAAGTACCTGGTCGTCTTCGTGGGTTCTAAAAGGAGACTAGGAGAAGACTCAAGGGGAGACCTTTCCAATGTAGATGCCTGCACTTGGAGAAGAGGAACTTGCCTTCTACACCCAAGGCACATCCAAACTGCCGGCTGAGTACCACTAGTGATCAGTGCTCAGCACCCTTGTATAGGCTTTTTCTCTCTGCCTATGTGGATACAGGCCCAGTGACTTGAGCTCGCTTTTTTCCAAGGCTCAACTTGCAGTTTCACCCAGCCTGTGTTTTCTCTGCTCATCTAGTGGTTTACCCTATCATTCCCAACCATCTGAGAGGCTGATGACTTGCAGAAACTGGTTTGTTACCAGTGCAGAAATAAATCATATTGTACGTGTGTGTGAAAAACTATTCCAGAGCAAATTCATCTGTGAGCAGAAAGAGCCTGTAATTCTGTGAGTACAAAATACTGGTGCTGCTCTTCCCATCGACCACTTAACAAGGCTGTGATTTACCACTTGCCTTGCTTAGTACTCAATAAAAATTTGACTTACTTTCCATGCCCACAGTTTTGGAAACACTTGCATCCCCTCCACAGGGAAAGTAGGTTACAACATTGTAGGTAAATAAAAAGGGAACCCAATCCAGTTGCAAAAATAGTGACTATAAAACCAAAACAAAAATACAAACCTCTAAAAATTCAGAGCTTCCCTCTTGGCAACTTTTGAAATAACAGACTACTACTCATAACATTGCATAACATGAGAGAACATTACTCACTATGAAGTGATGTAATGTGACATCTGGTATTTGGAAACTTCAGCTATACCCTAACTATATGTTGCCTTGACTTGTTACACTACTTGCAGGATACTCTGTGCGTGGAAAACACGTGTGTCAACACGGCCAGCGCGCGGCTCTCAGGAGGACTGTTACCTTCTCCTGGCACAGGTTTTCATCTTCTTTTCTCACCCAATTTCATCCAATTTCCAGTTACGGGCCTTCCGCAGATACATCTGTGCCAAAAGCTGCAGCAGTTAAAGAAGGCGAACGGTAGCACGTCAGAAGAGCAGAGCAGAGCATAGCCTTGGGGTGGAGACCTCTTACACAGGCTCCTATCAGCAGGCTGTCCTTTCCACCTGTGGGAATCGCAGCACAGAGAAATAATCCCTGTATTCTTCGTCTACATCATCAGTTTTATGGGTAGATATGCTATTTTAAGACATATCTTAAAATTTTGATGAATGCTTTATATGATGTCCACCACTGGGCAGTGCCTGGCCATACACCCTTCCCTGATTGCTCACTCTAAAAGGCACAAGGACCATGTTTACACTATGCCATACAATTTCATTTCATCTAATTTAATTATAATTTAGGAGCTACGTTCAAGTCCAGATACACTTATTCTCCTTTCTGCAAATCTGCAAGTTTAACATTCAGTCCACAAGCTGCTCGTGAGACAGACCTGTGTGCAGAAGCTGGGGTCAAATGGAAATAGGGCTGGGACTGTCCAAAGTGTTCACACTGAGCTGAGCATTCCCACTTGCAAGCACTGGCACAGTCATGAAACCTGAGCTGGCTTTGCAGAAATGAGAGATCTGGGTTCCTGCCCCAGCCTGTGCCACCCCTCCTGCTCCTCCATCCCTCTGATTGCTTTCCCCTATGAAACGTGAGCTGAGGATCTCCCGTCTTCTATTTTTATTCCAGGTTTGGATCACTCTGAGTTTCCAGAAGGCTTTACCTCCCAGGCTGTATTACAGATCTATTTCACACTCTTCTCACCTTCTCCCTCCCCACCCAAAACCAAGATAACACCTTGCTAATAACTGCACAGCATGAACTTCAGGAAAACTCTGCCTTTCTCATCTTGCCTGTCTTTCACTCAGAGATTGGGAGGAGATGGAAAAGAGAAGGCAGAGAAAGAAATCCCCATTAAATTCACTTACACCCTTCTGTTTGTTTGACCAAGTGCAATGTGAAAAGGCTCCTTCTCTCGTGCCGAGAGTTCACCTGTTGTTAGTGTGATAGCTGCAGGGTATCTGAAGGTGTAGTGTATATCTGATGCAAACATGACCCAGAGGTAGGATGGCAAAGCTGTCTTGTCCTTCCCTGCACAGCCACTTACCAACAGCTCCTACCAAAAGTCACACAGAATCACAGACTGGCCTAGGCTGGAAGGGACCTTAGAGATCATTTTAATCCAGCCTCCCTGTCATGGGCAGGGACGCCTCTCAACTAGATCAGGCTACTCAAGGCTTCATCCAACTTGGCCTTGAACACCTCCAGGGAGGGGGCAGCCACAACATCTCTGGGCAATTTATTCCAAAGTCTTGCCACCCTTGTACTGAAGAATTTCTTCTTAAGGTCCAACCTAAATCTATTCTCCTTCAACTTAAACCTGTTTCCCCTTGTCCCAAGACCAAGTCATTTACCATCACACCATTCAATTCAGTGGCCATCACCAGTTCCTTGAAGCATTCAAGGCTTGTATGGCTTTAATTTTTTCCTGACATTTCTGTAGTCACTCCTCCTCATTTTTGGATAGCACCTGACAGTTCTAGAAGGATGATTTGTAAACATCACCAAAAAAAGCCACGTACATTCACACTTGCTTTAATATAACTCCAGTAATAAATCACTTCAGGTTGTAAGAGACTTTCTTTTTCTTTCCTTTTTTTCTTTCCTTTTCTAAGAAATTAATCACCTGAAAACAAGAAGTATCTTATTGGTAGCTGTGTTAAGTGACACGGTAACAAACCAGCTCCTCTCCCTCCTCAGCAGATTATGGCACCATTTAACATGATCTTCGCTAGGTGTTAATTAATAGGGACGCCTTGTGTTCTCATTAGTTATAAATAGCTGAAGTGGGTGGTAGGCAATTGGTTCTTCCTTGCCATAGCTTTCATGTGTAAAACTGCTGCACAGTAAGTACTTGGTGTATGATTCATAGGAAGCACCCCATGGAAGACCTATAGTAAGATAGGTAGATAGAAAGCAAACAAGCAAAACTATTCAGAGCTGTAAAACGCCTGGCAGGTCACCTGCTTTATTTCCCCTGCTGATGATGCCTAATAAATTTCATTAAAAGGGAGTATTTCCAGGGATCAATCCAAGCATTTGTTTTAGTATTTGCTGTAGAAGTAAAAAACAAACAAAAAAAAAAGTGTAAAGTCTATAGAACGGCATATTATGGCCTCTGCAAAGAGCAATGAGGTCTGAGATGCAACAGTTTGCTATGTCTTTCCTTTTTTTTTTTTTTCTTTAAAATTTTTCATTTTAGTTGTGAGCTTTCTTTGAATGTGTGTCTCAATACAATCCACCACCTTGGGACTTTAGGATTACTTTACAATTTGAGATAACGATGACATCCAATTCAGGATATTTCCTAAGGTAAATCTATAAGGATTTAAATTAATTCATTTAGCGCTTACAGGGTGGGGTTTTTTCTGTCTCCTATGTCCAGATCAAAGTCAGTATGTAATTCATTCTTCATCTCTGACTCACCTGTAAAGGAAAAGAGAATGAGATCATCACTCTTGCAGAAAAAGGACACTGAATTTTCTTTATTTGTTTTGCTGGACACACGGAAGATTCAGATTATTTACTCTCTATCTGTTATACCCAATGAAAGTACCATAACAGGTGATAACAAAGAGATTATGTTACATATGGAATAGGAATTGATAGGAAAAAAAAGAAGAAATAATTACTGCAAGTACTTCATGTCCTCTAAACACAGCCACTGTAACTAATAGAAAATATTTTGTTAGCACAGGCATTTTGATGAAAAAACAATGATTTAAAACTTGGTTCTAGAATGCTTCCGTGGTTCCAATAGGAATGAACTGTCCCATTCCACCTGCACGGGCAGCTCCATGGAGCCGTGAGCTGCAGGCGAGGCAGAACCGGGGTGTCCGCTGCCTCCAAGCAACTCCCAAAGAGCTGAAACTCTCCCATTAAACATGCTGGGATTGGAGTTGTGAGCAAAACGAATTCATGCAGTCAAAATTAGTTGAAGAGGGAAAGGATGGCAGGTGAGAGGGAAGGAAAACTTTCACTGGCAGCCTTTGAACCTAAAATTATTCTCAGAGTTACTGTCCTGGAGCAAAGGAGGGTGAACTTTAGTACTTTGTGTAAAGAAATCCAGTTCTCTGGATGCGCCTTTGAATTGTCAGATCAGCTCCCCAGAGGTGTTTATGAGCTTTGTGGAGCTCTGTGAGAGCTGGACACCTTGGGTCTCCTCATCGCGGTGAAGCACAGAGGTCAGCGAAGGAGAGGGGAGCGGTGTGTGGAGCATGAGGTGGGAGTTTCAAGAAAGGAGCTTGGAAACAAAGAGGGGAAGCAGAAATCCAGAGCTCTGACAGTCACTTGGACTGGGGCTGGGAAGTCATACATAATCCTTTTGAAGACCAACCTTCGAAAGGAGCCATTGTCTGAGTCCTGGCATGATTCGTGCCTTTGCTTGCTATGGAAGAGTGTCTCTAATCATTTGAGGTCATGGGACTGTGACTGTTATTGTGACTAATATTATACTAAATATTGTTGAGGTACTAATGCATAATTATATAAATTATTGAGGTAACTAATATTGTACTAAGTATTTTTGAGCTACCAAGGAGGGAAGGCTAGCACAGCTGACACATGCTGTCTTAAACCTCTCAATGTCCATATTCATCTCCATTCTTACGAAGCCTGAAGAAGATTTTTTTTCCTCAAAGCCCAGGTTCATATTGAGACAGTCACTGACAGCACGAACCAAACCAGCTCTTTGCGAAAACGTTTTTAAGGAATGCTGCCAACTAGTATCTACTGGCCCTTGCTTAGTAGGCGATTTTTTTGACATGCACTGAGAGAGTGTTTTAATTAACATTTAAAAAAAAAAACACAACAGAGGAAAGAATGATTTTTCATCTTTTAGAAGGTCAAAAGGTGTTCAGTTATCATAGCAATGGATATAGTGTGAGGGCCTAAAGAGACAGAGGCATGTCAAAACACTCAGATACCACATCCCCTTAGAGTAGCTATTTTCCTTCTGTTATCATGTTAAATAGAGGCATCATAGAAATTAATCTCCTGTTCAGACATGCTTGAAAGATAAGGCAGAGGTGGTGGTAGGTACTTCTTGTTCAGAGCTCTACGTTTGGCCAAAGTAATGGGGGTGCTTGAAATAAAGGATTGCACGATTATTTTGTAATGCAAGAAGCCCTGCGAATGGGGGTCGTCACTTTTTTATGAAGCCATGGCATTCACGAGGGTGAAAAGTTAATGAGATTGTCCTTTTGCCAGGCACAGGGAGGGCATCTCACGTCTTCTGTCTTGGAAGTGATAAAAGGAGAAAGCTTGCAATGGGAAAACCTTTTAAACTCTAGTTCTTGTACTTCTCTGTAGCAGAGACCATCAGTCATGCTCAACTTCACTGGGAGCTCTCTAATGCACTTCATTTGAACTTTTAAACTGCTCAGATCAGCTTTTGCTCAAGCTGGGACCCCCAGATCAAACTGGTTTTATATGAAAGAGGTTGCTTTACCGCAGGGAATCCCACCCGATTTACTAAACTTGTTCCACATAAAGAAACAGCCAGTTCCACCATGCACAAAAAATGCCTTACACCAAACTCTGAGTGTGTTTGCACACGTGTGACCCCATACGTGTGCTCCCATTTGGGGGGTGGATGGGCACTGCTTGGTCGAACAGCTCCTCAACACACACAGAAAAAGCAAAAGTGCGTAAAATGTAAAATTTCCTCGTACTCTGTTTCAGTGGTCAGAAAGCTATAACAAAGTTCTCTCCAATATGAAAACTAAAAGTAAAGTATCATTTATCCAAGCTTGCATTGGATGGAACATGGTGATAATAATAATAAGACAATGCTATTAAGTGTGATTTTTTTCTTTTAAGCAGTTGTGGGAGATGCTCTAAGTTGAACAACGAGCCTACTACTAAGTTGAACATTGAGCCCAGCTCCCAAACTCGTACAAAGAACCTGCACACTTACAGGAAAGAATTTTTATAAAGCTGAATATATGACAAGAGACTTCTGACAGTTCAAATGCTCTTTTAAGTGCCAAAGATAGATAATTTTCCAAATGCATTTCCCCATTCGAGGCAGTGCATCTGCTTAAACAGCTGAGGGTATAAAGGGTTTGCAAATAAAACATTGAGGTTGCAGGTAGCTATGACTGAAGGTGATTCATAAGTTAGAAGACAGGAATAGAAACAAGAAGAGCTGGACTCTGATCCTACAGGTGCCTTGGTGGCCTCAATTACCAAGCAATTTCTATTTTGCTGTTTCTTCAAGGGAATCTTTTAAACTTGTCCCTCCTACCCTCCTTGATCCTTTCCTATCCCCTTTTCCACCTCGCATCAGCACCAGTAGCCGTTTCAGTTGTACCAGTTAAGGTGCCCAAGCCAGACCTAAGAAGTAATCCTGGAGGAGGAGGTGGCGAGCAAGTCTGGGGCTGTGAGCTGAATCAGATCCAGCTCAATCCAAACAACTAATTCTGGGCAGGTGGCACTAAATGGCACTGGGAAGGTCTCAAAACACCATCAGAATAGTAACACGCTCACCAGAATATAAATTATTCTCACCTCTGGAGCGCCTTGCAGGCTTAGTACTTAATATATTCAGGTTTTCTGAGCAGTTAGAGCCCAGGGAAGGAAAGGAGCTGTAGAAGCACAAAATATCGGCATTACAGTAAATTGCAGAGGGGAAGCACACTGTCATTTCCATGTGAAAACAAATGAGAGCTGTGCGCTCACTGCCGGGTGGGTGGCGAGAGCAGCACTGATGCTGTGATCTACAGCCTCCTGGAAAACAAAAATCTGCATGATTAAGCTTCACGTTTCTCCACAGAGCTGAACAATTAGGCAGGGTGGAGGCTGGTTTCAAACAGCATAAATCTTTCTTCCCTCTGCTCCAATCTCACGCTGATAGGAATAAGTTTTCTTATCAGCCTCTGATGGTAAGAAACAAGGATCTAGATAAAGTTGTTTATTCCAGTCAGGTATTGGCATGATGTGAGAAAACACACTGGGAGACCAGATGTTCAGCAGTTGGCCACCGCAGGCATTTGCTCAGGAGCAGGAAAAATGATTTTTTCCCTGGCCTCGCTTTGCCTGTTGTCATTTCCTACAACCACCTCGATTTTTTCCTTCACCAGTCGGCAAACTCGTCAGAGCAAAACACAGCTTCTCCTCTTCTGCAGCATCTGCTTTCAGAGGGTTTTTTGAATAATATCAACATACAAATGATAAATACTCCTCAGGACCCAGGGAAGCACACGACTGGGTATACAAATAGAATTTGAGCACGTTCCTGGTAATCCGTTTGGCCACAGTAACCACTGATCCCATGAAGGACAGTGTTGACAGCTCAGCTATTAGGCAACTTGTGTCTCCTATACATCAGAGGGATCGCCTGGCACTTGCAATCCCCCGGACACCAGTTCAGCAGAAATGGGCAATTAAATTTCCTAAAGTCCCGATGGGTGGTTTGAGCATCACTGGCAGCTTGAGTCGGTGGACACGTGCTGGTGGCTTAGAGCTGGGCTCCCCCCAGATGCATCAAGTTCATCACTTTTGCTGCAAAACAGCAGGTCAGCTTTTGCGGATGACTTGATCTTTCGGGGGGTTTGTTTGGAGGTTTTTGGATTGTTTTTTTCCAATTAATGTTTCAGTAGAAGCTAGTCGAGGGAGAAAAAACACAATATGAAAACGTGCTTTGATCTGGATCAAATGTTTACTCTATTAAATAACTAATTAAAAAAAAAGAACAGAAAGAGCAGTCTCATCTGTCTGCAAAGTGTCTGTAGTCTACAAACACAATAGGAGATAATCAAATGTTTACATAATCTTCCCTTTTTAACCTTTCGATAAAGAAGTTTTTCCAGCCGGGCTGTACCTGAAGCAATTAATAACGGCGCGTCTCGGCAGACAGGATTCCTTCTGAGGGCAGCCCATTGTGCGCGGCATAAAAACTATTAGAAAGCACTTCATTAACCAATCTGAAATGAAAGCATTCAATCTCAATCCTGTCATCAGGGTTGCCTAATTAAAGGAACGGGCAGATTTATGAAGCTGCTATTTTTAACGAAGCCCAGGCACATTCAGTGCCTTGGCCTCTCAACGCGGCGGAAGTGATGTCAGTGGTTGCCTGAGCGAACATGAATTATGTTTACAATATCCCAGGAGAACTTTTGTATTTTTCAACTCCCACAGAAAACTATCATTTTAGCTTCAAATAGAAAACCCCAGGCAGGGCTCCAAGTGATTTACACAAGCTGAAGCTGCAGCTTTATTTTTCTTCCATATTTCATCTTACAATATCTTTTCCTGATCCTTTTTATTGCCATAAAATCCCGATCGTTTCCAAGTCCGGTTTAAGGCAGTGGGATACATTTTCTTCCTGATCAGACTGGGCAAACTTTAGAAGTCCCTGTAAAGTCGTCAGACACAAACCCACGTTTGCAGTGGGGTCAGCGGTGACAGCCTTGGGTCAGATGGTTTTAGGAAGACGAGAGTGCGTGTGGTGGGACACCTGTAAACATATAAAAAGTGAGTTTAGATCACAACAGACGGGGCATTTGTAGGTGAGAGCAGGCCCCCCTTGGCACTGTTGGCCCCATCTCTGCCTCTCCCACCTCGTAGAGCAATGGCATTTTTTTTTAAGAACTTCCTTGTAAACAACTTGTTTGTACAATGAGGGATCTCCAGGAGCATCCGTGAAGGAGCCTCAGCCTCTTCCTTCCACCCTCTGTTTGAAATTGTTGTCTTTAATGACGTTGCTGGGGGAGAAGTGGAGGGAGGAAAGATCTAAGTTTCCAAATACAGCTGTCCCCCAGCAGGAACAGTCTTGATTTCAAAGGGCAAAGAAAACCCTCCAAAAAACCAGATGTAAAACCTCCCAAAACCCCGCAAAAAAATAAACTACAAAAAGAAAACCAAAACCAAAGGGAAGGAATCATTAGCAGAATTTACAGAGAACAAAAATTCAAGCTCAAAGTACTTATGGTATCTTGTTCTTAACATGTATTGATGAAAACCTTTTAGCATTATCCCTATATTTAGCATCTCAATAAATGTTCTGCATCTCCACGCTGCCATCACTGCTCATTTAAAAGCCTAATAGCTTAATTTATGACAGGTTTTCTTTCTAATGCCACTGTTTTCATTCTCATGAATTATAGATCCAGCTCTATATACGGTGTTGGTATCAGAGAAAAACTAATAACTCTTCTTTACGAAGAGAAAAAAATAAGGTAGAAAACTGCACCGCGACAAAGGACAAATTTATCGATTAGGGAAAAAATAAACAAACATGTCCCTTTCTGGATCTTGGCTTGCAACAAGTCCTTAAAACCTCTGTCAAATTCTGCCTTATTCATAGTGGGGGAAAGGACCCATTGCCTTCAGCAGGTTTTTTCTTTCTTACAGCAGAGAGCAGGATAAACCCAATAACTATCCCAGGACATAGTGGGCCACATCCCTGTTCTCTTGTCTAGCAGGGATGACCCCTCACTTTACTGTAATTTATCATGACCTCTCCCAAACTAAATATTTCTTTGCAAATTCTGACCTGGACACAATCCACACCCGTAGTTCAACATGTTTTACTACTATTGACCAGCGTTTCACTGCTCTATCTGGGCTTTTCCTTTCAGGGGACCCCCTTAGCAAGAAATAACATTCCTTTTCTTGAATTCTTTCCCTCCTACGACAGCTTCTATTGGTAGGAGTGGGCAGATTTTTACATGTTGTAAACCAATGCAAAACATGAGTCTCGCACCCAAAATATAGCGGAAGAATGAAATATTTAAGTAATTTTTGCTCTTAAGTTTACTTGCCTCATGTCTCTGCGCTTCCATGAGAAGTTGTACCCTCTTCAAAAGGAGGTTTGTGAATGGTGTGGGGTTCTTGTTTTGCTCTCTATATTTGTACCTTCTCATTTTCTCCTCTTACATAGGAATCTTGCCAAATGTTCCTTTTTTTCCTCCATATCTCCTATCTCCATATCCTCCTTTTCACATTAGCTGACAGTCTGTTATATCCATATTCTCACAATTTCTTCTGCAAACTCTGCATTCCAGGAGGAAGGAATGCAAAGGCCAGATAGTCAAACATATCTGTCCAAATACTTTAAGCTTCTTTTCCCCTTATCAAACCATCCTAAAATAAATGTATTCTACACCTTTAGTCTGAAAAATTTTTACAAGGCGGTGTTTTCATAAAAACGTATAAATCACAGTGGCGATAAGAATGCAAACGAATAAAGTTGTGTATACAATTGGGCTGCAGAGGTATGAAGATCTGGCAGATGTGACCAAGATGCTATTTTCTAATTGTTTCCTCACACAGAAACCATTTTCTTCGTCAAAGCCCGAGCAGCTTACAGGAATATAGTTTATCCCAGTGCGTAATTTTGCCATACTGACCTTCTGCCTAAAACCACTCAACGCAGGCTGGAAAGGTTTGCACTTCTTCTTGCTCTTTAATTCTATCTGTTCTGCCACTGTTAGGGCAGAAGAATTATTCAACCGAATGACAAAAAACCCCAAACTGGTTTGTTCTGGAGGGCACCCATAACAGTCTCAGAACAGAGAAAGAAATGTCACCATTTTCCATGAGACTCCTTCATCCAACATTGCTGAATATTAGTTTACACCAGCCTGTAATGAGCCTGTGGAAATAGGAAATTAATGAGGAATGGAGTGAGTTTGATATTGAATATTCCATTTTTGTTAATGCTCCCGAGAGCTGCATAGGACCCAAGCAGCCACACCACACCTCCAAGCAAGATTCCTCCAATTACTTTACATGGATCAATGTGATTAGTTATTTCTTCTCTGTAGCAAATATGATGAAGCGGTTCCTGTTTCAGGTGAACTGCATTTGTCAGGTATGCGTTATCTCCCGAGGAGCGGCGGGTGATTTATCTGTGCAAGGAATGAGCTGCAACTCGCGTAGACACCTGGGTGCTGCTGGGGATGCCAGGGGAGCTGCCTGCCAGGAGCCACGGGAGAGGTCTGACGCTGCCGCCGTTCGGTCTGCCGCTCCCGCCGTTCGTTTCTCTCCAACACGCGCTGACGACACCGATACACCGCTGTTAGTTTTGTGGGACGCTGGACAGGGGCAAATACTGACCCATTCCTGACACTTAAAATGGAATTTCCCAGAGATGCAAATGTTCATGAGGTTCCTCAGAAGGGAGGGAGAAAGCCAAAAAGCTCTATTTCACAGAATCACAGAATGCTGGGGTTGGAAGGGACCTCAAAAGATCATCTAGTCCAGCCCCCCCCCGCCAGAACAGGGTCACCTACAGTAGATCGCACAAGGACTCATCCAGGTTTGTTTTGAATCTCTCCAGAGAACAAAAGTCCACACCCTCCCTGGGCAGCCTGTGCCAGTGCTCCGTCACCCTCACAGTGAAAAAGTTTTTTCTAATACTTTTATGGAACCTCCTATGTTCCAGCTTGTAGCTGTGTATTTGTGGAAGAGGCGGAAGCATTTGGTCTATGAAAGCCTTGCAGAACTCTTTCATGGAAGACCGAAGATGTGCTCGGAGGAAGCTGAAGGGAAAGGCACCTCCAGAAACAGAGTTCTCACCCCAGCGCTGCCTCCCTGGGGGCCACGGCCCCTCCTCAGCTTGGACCCAGCCGCGTCCGCCTGCCGGCTCTGCCCGAGGAGCTGCGCGTCGTTAGTTTGGCAGCAAGTGTCTACAGGAGACAATGAATGGCTGGAGAACAAATAAACTGACAATGTCAGAGAGATTATTGGATGAGAGAGCTGATATTTGAGATGAGCTAAGTTTAATTAGGATTGTTTAAAATTCTTTCTATGTCTTTTCTATATTTTTCTCCTCTGGTTCTCCACCGCCACCCGTGTTCCTCGGGCTTTCCAACTGCCACACTGGGATGAGCTTGGCAGCACAGGCTGCCTGGGAATTGGGAGTGCTGGAAGCCCTCAGATCTCCAGAAGCCCATCATGAATCCAGGCATGGTTCCATTAGAAACCAGCCTTTGATTCACCAAAAGCTTAACATAGCCAAGATACATCAGATGAAACAATTTTGGGTTCTGCGGAAAAAGAATGGCTTCCAAAAGTATTCAAACCAGCTCTAACCACTACGTCTTCAACAGTGATGAGCTGCTACCTCTTAATCAACCCCAAGAACAGCTAAATTAGATCTTTTACTCCATTTTGAACAAATTATGGTATCCTGAAATGAATACTTGTGGGTGGCTAAATTAGTCTTTACAAATGTATAAACTAATTTGGGTTAATTGTCAGTTAATCACCACAGAATATGAGGCTTAGGCATTTCTCAAGAAGAGCATGCAACCAAACCAAAAAGACACTTATGATACTTTTAAGGTAAAGGAATAACAAGACCAAGTAATCTATTAAAAAACTGCTAGACTAGTTTTACATATCATCAAAAGAATGGCAAGAGGAAAGAGATAAAGTGTCCCCAGTTTCTCCTGGAAAGCAAAATCTTAATGGTTACTTACTGTCCTTAGAGCTGGATCTCTTAGTAGTATCAGCTGTTGTAAGCACTGATATACGTGTGACTGATGAGTTTGGGGGAGTAAAAAAGGATAGAATTAATTATTTTTTTAAAAAAATGGATATCCAGCTTCCAGTTTGATAGGCACTTCCATGCATTTGGAGATGATTGTCATGAAACTTGTCCTTTCTTAAGGAAGCAATGATATGTGCCATTACTCTCTTGCTCCAGCTTCCTCTAGCCCTTCTCATATGGAAGAGATGGGCATGTTCATTCTGAAGGTAACACCAAAGTGCCACAGAGCAAGTTAATTTCCTCTGCCGTTGGCACACCTCTGCATCCTTCAAATGAGACATCTAGTCCTGCACCTGCTGCTCTTGAGAAGCACATCTTCTGGGAGACCGTGGGCGTCACCCCAACAAGTGGCATTAAAATCCAGCTGTGACAAGGCCTGGTGGTGGCGATTCAGTAGGTGGCACTACTGCCTTTGAGTCGGGACCAACACTCTTGCATGAAGTTCGGCAGCTTCGTGCTGTAGCATCTGGCATCCTTCAGCTGTCACATTGAAAAGGTTTTCCTTACTCATGAAATAGCACAGCATTAAAGATCCCATGGCATGTTTTGCAGGGCTGTACTCAAGCAATATCGGTGCACTGAGCAAACCTCATTACCTTCTGCCTCCTGAAATTTCCATTTCCATTGAGAAGGTGATTTCCTTCTTGTCAGGTGTGACTGGTAGCTGTATTTAATAGATTCAGCCTTCCACACTAGAAGCTGTCTGCACTTCAGTGGGTAGGTGTAGCTGAAATGGTATGCTTTTGCAGAATAATTGGATGCTTTTCAGGAGGACAGCATATCAACATCAATCAGTTTTACCGTGTTTCTCAAGCTTCTTCGTACGCGGTACATGAACCAAACGTTTGTGTTGGATGGAAATTCATGGGTGGTGATGTTAGCAGGGACTGAGCGCAAAGATCTGAGCCTGCTGCAGTGTGATTATGTTGTATCTGTGCAAATTAGCCGTGAAAGACTCAAATCATTCCTAGGTTTTGCTTGGAGACATCTCCCCAGGAGACCGAAGTAGAAATGTCTTTGTAAGTTGTGAGAATAGGAGGGCTGGGATGCGTGTAGAGGGACAATAAATTCAAACTGGAGCAGAGAAGATATTGCTGTTAACAGTAGGATTACTCTCAGGAGATGAAGTTAAAGGCCTCCACCTATTTATCTTTGAAATGATGGCTCTGAAGTAAGAATTGCATAAACACATCTGGAGTTAAGAAAGCCAACCGTTTAAGCTAAAGGAAGCATTAGGAGGAGAACAAATGGCCCTAAAATGGCCCTGGGTATAATTAGGATGGATATCAGATAAGTTCCAGGAATCTGAGCAGGAAGAGTCTGGAATTACCTTCCGCTGGAAGCACTGAACACGCTGGGACAGAGACTAATCGTTTTTGAGATATAACTTAGTCAGCTTATAATGGTTTATATGATGTAGCTGCAGAATACAAAACCTCTTTCAACCCGTTTTTGCGGTGGCACTCAAACCAAATAACTAAGATTAGCCTCCTAAGTGCATTACCACACCGCTCATGCCCTCGTGCTATGTCTCCATCTGCTTATTGCTTGAACCTGTGATTTTGTCTGGCGTGTGTGGTATGCTTTGTACTGCGTGGTACCTCTAATCCCATTTCTTTTCGAATCACACTCGATGCTGGTTTGTGTTATGCGCTGCTGATGTGGAAAAGAATGAGCGCACATCTTACACAAAAGCAAAGGAAGGCTCCTGTTTCAGGAATGCGCTGGCAGCAAGCCACCAGCCAAAGATTGGACTTACAACCACAAGAATGGACATAAATGGTGAATAGTTGTCCTCCTGAA
>NW_009722260.1:6951-58857 GCF_000703405.1 Apaloderma vittatum | reverse complement strand
AGGAATGCCACTGGGACTCTGGTCTCTGCTCACCCCACACCATTACACATCTCTGTGTTGAATGTTAAAAGCATAAGGAATCTTTGCTCTAGAGAGATAATTTGCATGAAACTCAGGTTTTCGCTACCCACCTTTCCACCCCAAAAGCCTCTCAAACCCTATGCCTCTTACTGATACGTGTTACTGCCTCAAAGGAAAAGTTTGGGGATAACTGGCATATCGGCGAGCAGGTGTTTGCTTCTTTGACTGTTAATATAAGAGACTGAAGAGCGAATGGACATGGCATTGTCTCTGTGCTTGCCTGTTCAAGGGAGTCCTTGCCCACTTTTGGGTATGTCTCTAGAGGATCACACAGGGCTGACATCCCCAGCTGATTTCTGGTGTTCAGAATAGCGACACTCCAGATGTTTTCTGAAACCTGTTATCAAAAACCACTAAAGTTCCCTATTTTGGAGTTATGGAAATAGTGAAGGTAGAGTTAATGCTAGGTTTAGTCTGAGAGAAGATGCAAGAACAAGTCGGAAAATAAAACCAAGTGTCTATGTCCTCTGTACTGCACAGCCTGAAGAGTCCAACTTTCAGCAGTTTTTCCTTCTGTTTTTCCAGAACCCACTGGAGATTTTTTTAATTTGTTTTCTTAAAATATTCGTAATAATTTGTCCCTTTTCAAATGCAGGAAGGATGATGTTTCAACTCCTGCTAAAATCCAGCCAGCAGCACAGCGGTGAGAGCATTTATCCTCTATATTCTGGTCTACTGGTAGGCTCTTTTTTTTGTGTTCCACAGAGACTGATCTTGATGTCGCTTTGTGTTTTTACTGTGGGAACACATAGACCATGAATCAATGGAACTGCAGTCTAACTTTATGATCTCCTGGGGAGCCTGAAATGCTTTTGTCTCTGTGATCAAACCCCTTTTTGTCAGCAAAGCAGTCTAATTGCTGGAGACTGTATCGTGTTCAAACAGTGCCATGCAGGAAGCAAATGGGAGGTGGAATATAATCCCACCTGCAAACTGATCTTGTTGTGGTCTACATGTAAATAGACTGGTCCAAAAATGAGTGTCTTTACAAGGAAGGAAGATCCAAATATTAAGCAGTTAATAAGAAAACGTGCTGGAATTTTGGAGGGTTTGGCTTTGGGTTGACATAGATTTTAGAACTCAGATTGAATGATGTTGACCATATGGGAAATTATTGTTGTTTCTAGGGTGCTTAAACAGTGGGTTCAAAGAAACTGTGCAGCACACTTCAGTGAGAACTTACTAGTGCTGGTGTGGCTGGAGCAAAATGTCGTGGCAAAGCAAGAACAGGAACTTGGGAAATGAGTTCCTGGCCTTATCCATCATTACCAGGTGTTTTGTCAAGTGACACGGAAGTTGTCTGCACCTTTTTTTCCTGCACTTTAAAAGCAGCCTCATAACATTAACCTCACACAGTAGGAACTAATTAATTCCTATTGATAAGGAACTTTGCAATATTCTGTTGACAGGCACTGAAGGTGTGCCCAGTGCTGGTGTTGCTGATACAGCTCCTCTGCTGTGCCATTTCTTTTCCCTGTATCCTAACGGAGCCCGAGAGCCAGAGATGAAAAAGAACATTAACTCAGAATCAGGGAGTTGTTACTATTGACAGATACAAGCCTGATGACTATTTCAGACCCATTCTGATGGTAGTTAGTATTTCAAATGCATACGTATTCGTTCAAATCATCAGGATTTGATTAAATAGGTTAAAGATTTTATTAAATAAAGAATTTGAACAGCATTTTGGACATAGCCAGGTAGGCATCCGTAGTCTTGAGTAGTAACAGGCTTTGCGGGCAGTTCTGGAGTATGACCCCTCGGGCAACGTGAGAGCCCTCATTGATTATCGTGTCAAAAGACCAGGCTCTTCGATGGCCCAAGTCAATGGAGAGTACCTTGGCCATACTGAGCTTTCACACAGTTTTCTTCGTTTCTAAATCTCTTTGATGTGACACTGCCCTTGCAAGATTGCTTGAAGGCAGATGATTAGCTTGGTGCCAACATTGCATTTGGCACTGAGCGATGTATGAAATACCACCTCTGCCCGTTTAAGATCCCAATTATAGCTCCAGCCCTGCAGGATGCTGAGGACCCTGGGAGATTCCTGTTTTCTTTCTATTCCTTCAGCTAAAGGGTTGAAACAAAAATAACATTTCTGACACTGGGGTCCCCCCAAAAGGTCATCTAAAAGCACATCAAAAAATCAGATTTTATTGAGCCTGAAGTTTACGAATGATAAAACCATGAGAAAATTTAACAAACTTGCCTTACACTTCCCAGACAAATTGTTATGAGAACTGATGGAAAATTTTAAAATATTCCCCAGTTCTTAGATTTTTCACAGTATCCTGAATGAAATCACTAACATCCCTGTAATTATGCTTATGAATATGACTTTAACTTTCATTAAGAAAAATAAAAATCCTAGCTCAGAGTGGATATGAAGTGTAGAAGCAGCTAGCATTATTCGATTCTCTCTAGCTTTTTATACTGTGCTTTCTGCCTTTCCATTCAAAGGGCTTAAGTCTGACCAGTGACAATTGTAACCTCTGCCACAATTGTGGGGAATTTCCATTTGGGATGTCACTGGCTCCATCCCGGCAGTGAAAATCCATGACCGGTGTAGAGGATGTGCCATGGCAGCTTCTGTATGTAGCGCTCCCAGCCTCTGCTCTGCCTGACACCAGGACCAGGTCTCTGGTTTTATCTTTTGATTCTTCCACAGCTGTTGGAGGGAAGCTCACCCATCTGCCGTTAAGTGACTCAGGAAATATATTGCAGATCTGTTCCATTCTGGCTGTGCTCCAGGACAAAACATGGCTGGACTGGCCAGCAGCAGAAGGATGGAAATCCACATGGGGAGGACATTCTTCACATTCTGGGGCACGTGCTGTTTTACTGAAAAAAACAAACAAACCCAAAACAAAACAAAAAACCACCAAAAACCTTTCCATTGCAAACAGGCACTGAACCAGAATTGATATTGGGAATATTGCAGTACCGTCCCTTGTGAAACAGAAGGGCAAGCCTACACTCCAAAAGGAGAATTGGATTTTCTCTCGCCTTGCTTGAATATGTCGTTGTAGTGGGTTTGCAAACACAAGAAAGCAGTTGTGTTCATACCCCTTAACCGTTCCTAAAATATTAATGAATGCAGAGATCCTTGCCCACAGTGAGTGAACAGGAGCCCGTGAGCAGCTCGGGGCGATTGTAAGAGGTGGCGTGAGAGCGGAGGAAAATAGAGCTGCAAGTTGAGCTGCTCAGGCAGAGCTTTGTGTGTGAATTGCTGAAGACACCTTTAATTGCTGCCTTCAGCTCCTCATTGCGGGGTGCAGAGAAGCAGAGACAGACGAAGGTGCGTCGCATGGGACAGCCGTGGCACAGGCAGGGAAATTCCACTTGGATGCAAAGAGGAAAGTGTCACTATGAGAGTGAGCAGGTGCCTGGAGAAGATGTGAAATCCTCACTGGTGATAGTACTGGAAACTCTATTAGAGGAGGCCCTGAGGACCTCGCTCGGACGTTGAAGTTCACTCTGCTTTGAGCAGAGGGTTCCTTTCAACCAGAATTACGCTTTGACCTTACGAATATACACCCACGATCTTCGCTTTTACAAAGCTGTAATTTTGCTATTTTCAAAATTATTTCCCATAACTGTGGAGATAGCCTTCCTATGTGCTTTCTGCATCTCGAAAAGAGCATTTTCTGTTGGATCAGTTTGTGCGTTGGATCAGCTTGTGGGTTTTGTATCACATGAAAGAATTACTTTTTTTCCACCTTTTTTCTTCCAAGTTATTGATCTCCCCTGTAATTTTAATCCCCACTACCCTGATTTAGTTAAATAATAATTTTGTTGCTAGTTGCCTCTCACCAGAACACTTGTCACTGATACTTCCCTATAATTCCCAATGCATCACCTCTCTGTTAACTATATGACGTGTATTATATGCCACATTTCCTTCATCCTCCGCATGTACCTACAGCTGCAGAAAGCGCTGTCTTTTATTTTTCAGTAAAGAACACTGGGAAACGGAGTCAGACAGCCCATGTTGGATAATACGGCACAAAACGCTGCTGAGCTGCGAGTACGACCCTTGTCCAACCCCACACGGGTCCTGAGGGCTCATGGGGCTCCCCCTGAGCTCCTGACATCCCCCCACAATTGTCCTTGGGTTCAAACCAGGGCCGCGGGGAGTCGGCATTTTGAGAGATCGGTCTGAAAACGGGGCTGCTGGAAGGAGCAATAAACAAACGCACATGACTCCCCAAACTCATGCCACCAGTCCGCTGAGTTCTAACCCAGACGATGTGTTCGTGCCAGCAAGACTTTCCCCCTCCCACCCTGCCTCCTCTTCGTGGGTTGCCTGCAGCAGTAGGCTAACCAGTCTGGCCAGAAGCAATGACATTTCTCATATTTTCACCCGCTGCTGGCGTAAAAGCCAAAGGAAAATAATTTTAACTTCATCCCAATCCTAATGCCCCATTTGCAGCTTTGCTTGCGCTTCCAGAATCCCTGTGTGCTAGAGCAGTGTCACAATTTCTGCGCCACAGATGAAGAATAGAAACACGAAGGGACAGATTTTCAGAAATTCTCAGCATGCACTCGAAGGGACCAAAAGAGGACAACTCTTAGATAGGCAGCCAGCTTTCTTCTTCTTCTTTCTTTTCTTTTTTTTTTTCCTTCTTCTTCTTTTTAATGCTGAGCACTCAGCAGTTCTCGGCAGCCACATCTTTTAGATGCTTAAATGGGCCTTGGACTTTTATTTTAAGAAAAAAAAGCTGGCTGCTAAATGACTTGCCCAAGCTCACACAGTGTGTCTGTGGCAGAGCCAGAGTTTGGATCCAGATCTTCTAAGTCTCAGACCAGCCTTAACCACAAGACCATTCTTCCTCTCACAAAGATGATCTCCATCCCATAGGAAAAATATTCTAACAGGATTAAAAAAAAAATCCTATAAAAATACTTAAACCTGAACAAATATGTAATAATTGCTATTCAGAATCCATGCAGGGTCTAATTAAATCCATGTTCTGTAACCTTAATTTAAAACAATCCCCATATTATTTTTAGGGTTTGGATGGGGATTTATTGCCTCTATCAGCAGCATGTTTGGCACCCAATGCCATACAAAACTCTGTTGTGTTTCATCAAAGTGCTGGCAAGAACCTTTATTTTCTGGACAGCTGCTGTAGGCTTGCAGCAAAGGAGAACTAGCAGCTTCATTTCCTCTACATGGTGGCTCAGATTAAAAAAACATCTCTGTTACTTGTGCTTATGATACTGTACCGTTAGAAAACAGGGTGGTTGTGTTACTGGTAATGTAAGCAGGTCCCTTCTGATTTGTACGCCGAGCCACAGTTTGGGATTAAGCTTTAATTCCGGAGATACGAGTTATATAATAAAGCAGAATATGCCTCCTCACACGATACTTGCTGACCTTCCAGCAAGCCGAGGGCTATGATGCTGCCTCAGAAATTCCGCCCAAGCAAAACCTTTCATCTCCTTGGGCGTAATTTCATCTTTTCTCTTGATTTCTAATGCGAGGTGTGCATGATGTGCAAGGGTTTGCAGAAGTCCCAGCAGGTGAGTCAAGCTGTAGTTGGTGTTTTCACCCGTGAAAGAGAGCGTAAATGATATCCTCTTCATAGTAATTGAAAATAAAGGCACGTGGCAACATGTATCTTCTGAATTTTTCCTCTTTTCATTGTTTCATGCTTGTGTAATTCCAGGATCGGTTAGAGGAACTAACCACAATAATACCATTTTTTACAAGATTTCTAACTTAACTTTGGTCAGGGAGAAGAAACTCAAATATTTCTGGTAAACTAGAACAATGCTGCCTCTGTGAACTTGAAGGCCATGCCCTGAGAATTGCAAAGTATCTGTTTGTCCTTTTTTCTTAAGAACCTTTCGTATTTGTTTATTGGAAAGAGTAAAAAGCAAGAGCAGGAAAAAAATTAAGACATCAGACTCACTCAGGCCAACTGCAAAGCCAGGGTGTTTCTCATGTTCTTACCCTGCATCTCAGTACCTGCTAGATGAGCGTCTTCTTTTTCATCTTCCCACGAATAATAAACACTGCACTTGAGCCCTCAATCACCGCTTTGGCCCTGAGCCTTCAGAGCAGATGTGGTGGACGAGGGTACAAAAATAGCAAGTAAACAGCAATGGCAAAGGCCAGTCCAGACAGGAGGAGAAGGGGAACCCTGAGCTCGGCGTACTGCCCTCAGATAATGCGATTCCTCCCTTGGGTTCATTCTGTGTCCGTCAGACTTGGGACCGTACACGCAAATCACACGAACTCACTTTGTCGTCGCTGTTAAATGACAGCAGTCAGTGCTTAACTCGCCATAACCCTAATATAAAACTTCAGAATTTGCCTCTTCATGTGCTTCGCAGACACAGGTATCCAGTTTGGAGAAGAAACCCCTTTTGCTGTTGCGTTAATGCAATGTGCAGAAGCTAAGTCTTGCTGCTTCTGAAGTTTTTCCTGCCAGGTCGATGGTGTGATGTCACCCTGGGAGAGCCGCAATGGCAAAAAATCTCAGATCGGAGCGGGCTTGTGCTCAGGTCAGGGGCAGCCCACTCGCTGCACAAGGTGATTAGACCCTGATCACAGGCTGGCACTTAGGTGGAGGATCAGAGTGACACATGTGCTGTCAGGGTGCTCCAAAAATGAACTGACAGAAGGTTGTCCTCCTGAAATAAGGCACTAAGTGAGGTTTGTGCTTCACCGCTGAGATGCAGTCGTATGGAGGGGGGAGGAAATGCTGCAAAACCAGAAGCCATTGTCTGTCATTACCTTTTTATCTTGCTATGATATATCTGTCCTTGCTTCACTTTGTAAACCACTGTGACTGGAAGCTTCCATCATCCTATCAGTTGGATTAATTATGCTCAATCAAAATGTTTCAAAAGAGGACAGAAATGTCTGCAGCAGTTAATCCTGTCCGTTCAGGTTGTCAGGACACTGGAGTTTTACACTTCAGTACAATTACAAGACAAATCTGCTAATGGGACGTAATCTTTCAGGGTAAACAAGGAAGCAAAGCACTAATATTCTGGCAATTGATTTGTGCAGGGTAAATGGGGTAAAAGCTTCAGGAAGCCACAGGGGTGAGAACAGCCACGAGCTTGTCTGGTGCTGCCTTCCCTTCCCTTCTTCCACAGGGAAAAAAAAAATTTAAAAAATGATTATGTGAAGTCTGCTTTTAATTGATCTGCATCCAGAAGCCAACTCCAGAACAAAAGGACTCTGGGGGTGCTACTGAGAGATCCCCCAGCTCTCCCGATCCATCCTCCCCTTCAGCTCAGCTCGCTGGAGGAGGCACCAGCAAAGTCACCGGAAGCAAGTGCTCTGCAGAGGAATGAGTTGTGAGCTCCGAGCATTTCTCTGACTAAACAAACTGTTGAAGGTTTAATTAAGAGCGATTTCGAGTGATGTAATTGCCTCCCATGCAAACTAACATTTCCCAGGCAGGCTGCTCAAACTGTTGCTGTGTAATCCATGCACACGCACGTATCCACGCACACACACGCATCACACACCTGGTTATCGCTGGCACATTTTTAGAACAGATGCAAGAGAAATAAATGTGAATCTTCTGTAGCCTCTGCCCATTGCTAGCTTACTTACAGGACTGCAGCTCTGTAACTCTGCCTAGTCACTAATACCCTCCAACAGCCACTTGGACATCATGTTTTCATTAAGCATTTATAGCAAACCAACTGCAATTAAAGATTTATAAATCCTATTGCATTACAGCACAACTCAGAGTGAGAATTGAACCTGGGGTCAACTTTCCTTTCTTTTTTTTATTTTTTTCCTGAGGACAATAATTGGGATCACTTATCAGTGGAAAGTGCATGAGTTGCTTCTTCATGGGTTTATCCAAGTGATTTTGGATTTGATGGAATTGCTTTGGTTGGAAGATGGAGAGACCTCCCATTTTCACCCCTCTGACTCAGTTCTTCCAGCACACACAGGGATTAAACACATTATTTGCCATGTGATAGATATTAAATGCACATCAGGCAACTCACCTGAGCTCCTGGAGGAAGGTTGGTGCAATGAGCTGAATCCTGTTTCCCAAGACCTGCCCTCCTCCCAGAAATACTGCACCCATCCAGAAAGCAGCATGGCACAGCTGGGTGCCAGGAAAATGGGCTTCTGGATTATCTTCAGGCAAGACTTTGGAATAAATTGCCCAGAGATGTTGTGGCTGCCTCCTCCCTGGAAGTGTTCAAGGCCAAGTTGGACGGAGCCTTGAGTAGCCTGATCTAGTTGAGAGACGTCCCTGCCCATGACAAGGAGGTTGGACTAGATGATCTCTAAGGTCCCTTCCAGCCTAGGCCAGTCTGTGATTCTATGATTCTATGATCTTAAGAAATTTAAGTGGTTATTTTGTTCCAGAGGAACATAATACCTCTGCCCAGCAATAGTTGTTGAACTTGTTCATCTGCCTTCATCTCTGATTAGCAAGTTTCACTGGAAAGAATGTTGAAAGTGAGTTATGGAAATCTGAAATTGTACTGTGAATTGATGACATTTGGAACTAGAGTCATGTATAAATACTCTTTCTCAGAGTACCCGTGGGACTGGCTTTTTCCCAAGGACTTTAGGACATTACAAACTAAGGAAAACAGTGTTTGCCCTTTCTGGTCAAAGCTGGACCATACCATTGAGATTCAGTCCAGCTTGATCTCTGCTCTTTTGGAATAAGGAGGGAGGGGCTTACTGATCTGTTTATTAAGATTTACCAACTGTGCATGCTTTAAATGACACCTCAAAATCCTATTTATCAACCAAGTGGACAGACTTCAAACCAGTTCGCCGGCACTTCAGCACCCTCAGTAAAGTCGATGTTTCAGCTTACCCACTTCTTGGCTCACAGAGGAGTCGTGATCCATTCGCGGACATATTTCTCGCTGATTTTTAAGGCTTGGAGTACTTTTTTTTTCACCTTTCTGGAAGACACGTGCACACACCAGCTCTGCAGCAATACCCACAAGTGCTTTTGCTTTTCGAGGATGGTTTAATTATTTCCAGAACCGTGACAGAAACGTGTGGGTCGTTTTCCACCCGTTTGTCTGCGTAGCAGATGAACACTTGGCACAGAGCTCCGGCTCTTACTCTGATGGGCTCGAGGGGCTGGTGGAGGGTTGGGGCAGCAGGAGCTGGCACAAGGCAGCTGGTTTGGGCCACGGCTTTTGGCTTCGTGAGAAAGAGCTCCTGTGGATCTCATGCAAAGCGGCTGCCCCCTCGCCATCAATATTGCATTCTTGGTGCGTGAAAAAACCCACCTCCTCCTTCTGCAAATTTGGATTGTTAAGCACTTTGTAGGCTAGCCCAAGGTGAGGGGTTGGGGTGAATTGCTCAGACCCAGCTTACTGACACACTCTCCAGACCGCAAAATCCACACTTTGCCTGTCAAAACTCAGCGCCGAGTATTTCGCCTCTGTTTTTACCTAGGCTGGATCTCCCCGGGGATCAGTGATAACATTTTGACTTGTGACAGATGCTTGCTTCATAAGGATATTTTCCAGGCTGAATTTTTCCCCCAGCTACCTCATAAAAATAGTCTTTTTTTATTTAAAATGAGCTATTTTAGCTGTTGGAGGGGGATAGCATCCTTTAAAATTTGTCTTTTGATTAAAAATGAAATATACAATTCTAAAGTTATTAATGTGTGTTATTGGATGTACACTGATGATTACATTATAGGACTGGTTATCAAAGGATTACAGCTAAGAGGTTTAATATTCTCCAGCTGATCCTGTAGCAAATTAATCTGGTCTGACCTTTACTGTTCTTTGTTATGTCACCATACTATCATTTCAGCTATATCATCCCTCACTCCCTCCCAGTACGTTTTTAAAAAATATTGAATTTAGGAAACATATCTTTTAGGGGAAAGACTAACAAAGCAGAGCTTAGCTTGTTCATCGTAACTGGTCCTTTGAGAAAAGCAGCTCTAACTGCAATCTGCTGCACTTCTGCAAACCTTGGATTCTTGTTGGAAGCTGCTTGGCGCCCCATACGGGCTGCAGTAAGTGTCTTGTCCTTAGAAAAAAAACAAAATATGAGGCCTGTAGCCTGCATCTGGCTGTCTCACATTGGAATCCATCATGTTTAATCCCCCAGTGTCCACACAATTAGGTGTGTATATACGACAATGCAGTCTCACAGCCATGAGGTCATACCGAGCAGAGTGGATTAAAAACATGCTACCTCAGTATAATAGAGTCAGACTTCATAGATAAGAAAAGCTGCACAATGACAGATTTCTGAGCTTTTTGTCTGACTCAGCAGAGAACAAAAAACTAAGCCAATTAAATAACTGACATCTGCTTTTATATACTTTTGCTCATCTCCATGTAAAGCAATTTAAACAGGTGGTTTTTACTACTGTCACAAGGACAGGTTTGTCACTCTTCAAGTCTGTTCAGATGAATTTTCCTGTTGGAAGTGTTAAAAGGTGTGATCAAACACGGTTACACGTGCTCCAGGGCTCTGTAAAACCAGAAGAACATCCAACAAGCTCTCATGGAAACAGCCCGAGCCAGCTCTGCAAAATGCGCACGCCTTGCTGAGAAGCTACAGGTGCACAAAACCCAGCCGGCTCAAAGGAGATGCAGAAGGAGGAACTTTTCTGCGTCTGCTTCGCTCCCTCCATGGGACATTTTATTTCTCTCTACTCGTTTCTGGGCAGTTTGTCTCCTGCTTAGGACTTTGGGTAGAGAACGGCTGACCTTTGCCTGAGGTTTTTTTTGCACCCTTAGTCGCCCAATGCCAGACCAGTGTTATTCTACCTCTCTCCAGTCTTTATTCACGTAACACCATTTTTCACATTTCCATCCAGCTGTTCTACCAGAGCAACTCCTGTACCTCTCTGTACATAATGCCAGTGCTCTTCTGCTTTGATATTCTTTTTTGGTCTGAATTTGGTTTGTCCATTTGGAAGAAAGGCCAACAACTCTGCCATCTCAAAACCAAATTGCTAGCCTGAATTTCTCATGCCTAAGGAAGAAAATATTCATGTTTCCTAGGAAACAAAAAGCATTGTTCAGGATAAACATAATCTTGGCATATTTCAGGAGTTTATTCTCCTCTTCCATCACATAAAAAAACCAAACTAGTGACATTTATCAAACCTTTTTCCCTGTAGCCTCTTCCTGGAAGGGGATTAGACTCACCGTTGGCCAAGGCTTTGAGCAACCTGGTCTAGTGGAACTAGAAGATCTTTAAGAACCCTTCCAACCCAAACCATTCTATTATTCTATGAACACTCAACACTCACAGACATACTTTTATAGCTCAGAAACTATAGTGATTTCCCTTGTTCTCCTTTGCTTTCCGTTCACGTGGGAGTTGTCACCAGCCATTAAATTGAAGTATTTGCATGGAAAAATGGAGCAAGTGTACAACACCCAGGATCCATTTCAATATGGCACAAAAACATGGAATCTGGCATGCAGTTCTCCAAAGGCTGCGAGTGTGTTATATGTGAATCACAAGAGCTGGACAGACACACTTAATGTAAGACGCACCAATTATGCAATAATATTTAAGAAATCAGGCATTTCTTCAAATTCTACTCTTTAATTTGCCAAAAGGGATTGCTTGCCCAAGTTCACCATTTACCAGGATATGTATGATGTTCAGCTCCGCTTTCATATGGCAACCTGAAAACACTGATAAATGGGATTTATTCCAGCTGATGCCATTTCAGGAAGTATTTCTACACAATTGTAGGCACCTATAAATTAAGTTATGCACCTATAAATTAATCAAAAATGTCCTAGTCTGTCTCTCAGCATTCCATCTGGTTGATAGTAAGGATAATAAACTCACTTTATAAATGCCCTGATAGTGCTATTTTTAGCATTGTCCTCATCTTCTTTGTATAAATTGCTGGTATGAGTTACAGAGAACGCTGACAAATTTTAATTGTTTGAACTGAATTTGTATGTGGCAAAGTGTAGGTTTCAGAAAATTTTTCCCCCTCAAGCTAAAACAATTCACCTATTTTCCTATTAAAAAAAAAAAAAAAGGAATTTGGTCAGTTTTAATACCATGAGACTTAGGGGCAAGGGCTTGCTTGAGGTCTGGTTGCAGGAGACCTGTGCTTTTTGCCATCTGTGTTCCAGCATGTTTTCACACGCACGTGACGCACGGAGGTGTAGCTATAGAAAATGCACACACCTGCATATATTAAAAAGCAGCATTTCAGAAAATGGTTGGGCCCCGCCGCAAAGAAGTCATGAAAACTTTGCCCATTCTGGGATTATTCTGCTAATAGCTCAAAACTAGACGCAGGCACCCCAAGGAGGACTGCTCCTCACCTTTACCAGTGCTGGGCTCATTCACAGCAGGAGATGATTTCATCGTTGGTCATTTGAGTGCTGCCTACACCCAGAAAAGTTAATTAAGAATAACAGAGTCTCTCCCGCAAACAATAGCGGCTCTGTTTCTGTAGTTCTTTTAGTAAATACTTTATTTCTGAAACCAGAGCTCCTGAACTGATTTGTGTTACAAGAGTAACTTTCCCTTATGATTAATTGATTGATTACTTAGTTAATTACTTAGTGATGCGATCGCTCAGGTGTATTATGGCATCTGGTGGGGTTGATAGTCATCTCAAAGTGCACGGTCCCTACCTGCTGAGATCTCTGCTCCAAGCATGGGGGTGTGCAGTTGGGAAGGAGACATGGGGCGGAGGGAGAAGTTTCCCACACCTCAGTCTGATCCTTCGTCTCATCGCAAATCTTGCATTTTGAAATCTTGTGGTACGTTTTCTTTCGGATGCAAAAATAGGAAAAATTATTCTAAAAGATGTGGCATTCGAGTATGGGTTTTGCAGCGTTTCCCTCCCTCCCCTCTGGCTCCATCAGGGCTGCAGCTCATCCTCCTGTTCAAGGGAAGGACAGACACAGCCTCGGCATCATCTATGAGCTACCAAGTAGCCTCCTCAGAAAGTAATTAAGATTGACCCACGCAGCTTGTGTGTCTTCTCCTTCTCCCTACACCCTTAAATTTTCATCATTTAAACTTTCTTAAAAACCGCCACCAAACCCAAAACCCCCTACTTTCAGATTTATCATGTTTCTGTAGATAAATTTCCCGTGACTAGGACACCACCTTCCAGGATGTAACAGCGCGAGGTGCTCACACTGCGGGAGGTGCCGCTCGGTTACTGTGATTCATTTTCTCTTGCTTTTGTACAACCTAGGAGCAGTCTCACCATCGCCCAGTGAGCTGCTCGTAGCCCTCTGAGATCGCACAATCCTGTTGCATCATCTGTTTTGGTTTTCTTATCCTACCACCCAATGTATTAAAAAAAAAAAGAGAGAAAAAGAAAAAGAAAGAAAAAAAAGAAAAAAGAAAAAAAAAAGTTCCGTTCTCTATGGATTTTACCATCTGTTTGAAAATTCTGTAAATGCATAGATTAATGTTTGAAACATTTCATGAATAACTCTGTTCTGGCTAGGAGACATTGTTTATACTGTGTATATAAAAAATATAACATCTAATTAATTCAAGTTCTAGTGCCGTGTTTTTAGAAAAAATTATAGATGTTGAGGTTGTTTTCTCCTAAAGAGTTCTGAGTTTATTTTGCTTTTAGCTAGCATTTCCATAAGAAAATGTAACAAACACTTAGTTCATTAACACTTCACTATGAGTGTTTGAATAGGATTAATTCTCTCTGGCCAGCTCAGTTCTTGATGATTCATTTCAGATTATCAGCAGGACATGCCCATCTGCAAGCAAGAATTTGCAAAACTAGAGTTTTGAGCTGAGCATTTAATCTTCTTAACTGAATAAAAGTGGGGTTTTTTTTTGTCATGGACATCAACTACAGCATTCCTAAAAATTCATTAATATACCCAAATTGAAATGTTCATCCTTGAAAAACGATATTTTTTTAATTTCCGTTAGAACCTGGAATACACTCAGCTCCATTTCATTTCATAAAAGCCATCCTAATGGATTTTTGTCCAGAGGGCTATCTTTTGCTCTGTACAGTGAGCTTTAGTTACGTGTCGTCTTTGGTTTTTATCGTATCTGGCTCATATATTTAAAAAAAAAAAATCCTACTGTAACATACCCCATTTTCCAAAGACTTATTTTACAGTTAGTTTTTAACAAATTATAACAAATCCCTGAAGCTCCAGGAGTCTGAAGTCAGTGTCGAGTTTTTCAGGGCATGCTTGCCCCTAGTTTTTAATATAACATTTTCCGTTCACCTTTAAATAATCTCAACCTGGGATTATAAAGCAGAAGGACATGGAAAAACTAAGGAAGCCGTGCTTGAGTACCAAGCAGGTTTGTTTCACGGTTGACGAGCTCTCATTTTCATATATAAATTGTAATATAAACTACTTGTATCTCCTTTCTTTCTAGCTGTAACTGACCTGCATTAACCTGGCTACTCAATACCATTGGTTTTATCTTTCCAACACAATAGACAGAGAAGTCCTTTTTTTTCCCTCTTTTCTCTTTCTTTTCTTCCTATTCAACTTCAGCACTGTTTGGGAGAATGGAAAAATTAATTGATTTTCCCTAATGATGTCTCGGCGAGCAGATCAGGTTAACTGTGGACAGCAGCTGCCGTTTAAGTCGCGAGCATGCAATTGAAAATTAGACACTCATTGGATTACTGCACCGGACCGCGAGGCTGGCACCCTGCCTGCTGCATCTTGAAAAGAATAAGGCTCACAAAAAAGAGCCTGAAGGAATTCCAGTACCTCTGCGGATGTGCAGAAGGAAAGGAGAACGGAGATCCATCCTTATTTTTTTAAGAAAAAAAATACAGAAGTTAGTAACCTCCAGAAAAGTTGGAGCTGAGAGCTACTTTAAATGTCGTTCTTGCATTTGGTGAGGTTAAACCCAACCTTACTCTTCTGAAATTGTCTCAAGAAACAGAAAGTGAAGGAGAAACACTGAGGAAAAAGTTAGCATAAATTTTAAGCTACTGGATACTAGTTAATGATTTAAACCCAACCTTACTCTTCTGAAATTGTCTCAAGAAACAGAAAGTGAAGGAGAAACACTGAGGAAAAATTAGCATAAATTTTAAGCTACGGGATACTGGTTAATGATCTAAAGTTCCAGGAAAGTACCACAGTATTATGATTCTGAGCATTTGGAACCAGATTCTTCATTTAAAACAAACAAACAAACAAAAAGACAATTTAAACCTGATGAGAATCTTGATCTATATTTTTACCTTAATACTACCCATGATGTGTGTGAATTTTGTTGAAGTTTGGTTTTGTTTCAGTTTTCTTCTAATACTTCACGTGTTTAAGCTTGAGTCATCTCACTTGCAGAACATGCTTTGTTCCTCTTAGAAAACAACAAAAAACATATTTTAGGTGTCCCTAAAATAGAAGAGAGAAGCCAGTGTTTGGCCCTTTAGATTTTTCCATTTGAAATCATTAATATTTTGCAATCTGGATGAAGCTGTGAATATTTGTACTCTGAAATGTCAGCCAGCATCTTACAATTTCACATACTTGTCATCATTTTACAGGCTCCAGGTTCATATTACAAACTGGCAGTCACAGTTTCCAGGTCATCTAAGTATTTTCTTTTTCTCCTTCCCTTCCCCCAAATCTTACATTTCAAAGAAAATTGAGGCAAATCATAGTTCCAAACAAATGTATCACCTGGATATTGCAAGGGCAGGTGTCCTGCTAACCCTAGGGCAGGGTGGGCTCTTGCACATCAACTCTATAACATCAAGGGCAGTGGAAAACTTGAGTTACAAAAAAATATGCCTACAAACTAAAACGATGATGCCTAGATGAAAGGATATAGAGGCTGAGTCGTGATCTAAATGCTGCAGTAAAGTGTAGCCAACCGGTCAGTTCGGAAAATGAGGGAGACAATCCTATACATGGCCATTATAGAATCATAGAATCATAGAACAATTCAGGTTGGAAAAGACCCTTGGGATCATCAAGTCCAACCATTAACCCTACACTACAAGTTCACCCCTAAACCATATCACCCAACACCACATCTAAGCAACACTTAAACACATCAAGGGATGGCGACTCAACCCCCTCCCTAGGCAGTCTGTTCCAGGGTCTGACCACTCTTTCTGCGAAGAATTTCTTCCTAATGTCCAGCCTAAACCTGCCCTGTTGCAACTTGCAACCATTCCCCCTGGTTCTGTCCCTAATTCCCTGTGAGAAGAGACCAGCACCAACCTCTCTACAATGTCCTTTCAAGTAATTGTAGAGCATGATGAGATCCCCCCTCAGCCTCCTCTTGTCAAACTGAACAGACCCAGCTCCTTCAATCGCTCCTCACAAGGTCTGTTCTCCAGGCCCTTCACCAGCTTTGTTGCCCTCCTCTGCACTCGCTCCAACACCTCGACATCTCTCTTATACTGAGGTGACCAAAACTGAACACAGTAGTCAAGGTGTGGCCTCACCAGTGCTGAGCACAGAGGGACAATCACCTCCCTTCTTCTGCTGGTCACAGAATTTCTAATACAAGCCAGGATGCCGTTGGCCTTCTTGGCCACCTGGGCACACTGCTTGCTCCTATTCAGCCGGCTGAATGTTATGGGATAATCTATCCAAAGAAAAAATTCCATCTCAGATCTGAGAATTGGAAGTTGCCCCCCAAGCTCTTGCGTTTTCTGCGTATTTTGTAAATCTGTTGCTTTCAATGGAAGGGCATTTTCTTGCGTGTCAGAGGGAATTCCCTGCTACGTCAGAGCAGGGCTCAGACAACAGTAGCGACTTGCAGTGCAGGACAAGGCTGCACCTGAGCTCCCCTAACGAATGTGTGAAGCACAAATGGACAAAGCAGAGCTGTGCTCATACCCCCAAAATGTTTCTTCTAGAGAACGGGATCATTTGTCAGGTTCCTACACTGAAAGCACTGTCAGGGGAACAGCGCTACAAACCACAGCCCTACAAACTATTGCTTCCATTGATTTTTTTTTCCTTTTTCAGCCCATCCGGGAGGCTCGGAGGGGGAAAGCTCACCATCTTCGAAGTCACCACAGCAGGAGAGAGGGGAAAGCTGATGCAGGTCACCTGTTCTGCTCTTCTGACAGAATAAGTTTGTTCTCATTTGCATATATATTGCCCAAGCTGATATAAAAGCTTTCTCTGTCCAAATGCCGACTCTTTCTGCTGCTTCAAGCTCTGAAAATGAGAGGATTTATCCCTTGTGATTTTGTGTTGTCCCACATTAGAAGGGAATAGAAATACACTCGAGCCACTGTTGACATTCCTGGCATGTATGGATAGCGCCGGCAGTTTACATTTACAAGCCAAAAACATAAAGAACAACCTTTTGTAAGCATTTGCTTTTGTTGTGACATCTCAGCTGTGCAGCTGTGCAGTAATCTCCATGCCAAGGAGATGAAATCATCAACTTGTTTGAATTCTTGCTTTTATCAGAGCAGAGCTGCTGTCATAATGGAAGGGCTAACTTCTTGCTAGGTTAATTGGTTTTAATTTGCCCTTTGTAGGAATCTTTTGACTCGACTGTCAGATGGCATTCATATAATGCCGATCCTCTTCATAACATTCCACCGAGATCAATTATCTCGAGAAACATCGCTGCAAACTCTGCATCACCCTTCTCCCCTTTGCTGTGCACAAAGAGATTGGTGGCCGGATTTTTCAGGTCTAAGAGTCACACCTGAGAACTCAGCCAGATGCGACTTATCCCGGGTTAACAGAGGGAGAAAACATCACGGAAGGGATTATTAAAAGGAGGAGGGATGAAGTCCCCTGTCATGGCTGAAAGCTGATTCCCCAGCATCACCCAGTTCAGCCCCTGCTCTGCCTGCCCAGGTCACCAGGGAGTAGTGTGTCTGTAAAGGGAGGAGAATAGCTGCATAAAATGAATACTTTGGAAGGCATCCCTAGGTTCAGGTATTCAGGGTTCAAGACTGTGTTTCTGCATTTTTCCAAAAAAGTTCATCCAGTCCTGGACAAAACACCAGGAAAGACAGGAATATTAAAGTGGGTTTTTACTAGAGAGGGACAAACATACAGCAGTGTTAGGGTTAGACTAAGAGTAGTTTGACTAAGACAATTTATTTACAGCAATTTAGGATCCCAAGTATCCAAGTATCCATTAGGATCTAAAGCCACTTCTGGACTTGGACCTTTGGTAGATTTGGTAAATCAGCAGCATCTCTTGGATTTTCACTTTTCAAATAAGGTCTGATATTCTCTGCCTTCCCTGTTTATGTCCTGTTCATCTCAACTAACTCAGCAGTGGAGACGTGGCCTCAAAGACCGCTAGGCTTAAGCAAGGTAGAAGAAGGCTGACCACAAAAATGAATGAAACCCCTTTAATTTCTTAAAGGGAGTGCAGCAAAGCAGGCTCCTGTTACTGATAGACCTCAGAATTTCTCTTTCTGCCCCAGTGTATTTGCATACAACAAAGAAGGAGGAGCAGGTACAATCATACTCATAAAAATGGGAGCAGGAAGATCCAGACTTACACTAGAGTGCCTGCGGTCAGATTTTGTCTCTACATTTTAAACTATTTCTAAATTTCAAGAGAACAGCTTGCCATCTCCCACCCATATTGTGGTGGTGTAGGAAGGTCAGCTCAGATATTTGTACCAATACAAAATAAGGTATAAACCAGGATTTTGTTTATATTAGGCTCTTTTTGTGGCACCAGGAGCCCGATGTAAAAGGGACTGTAATCCTAAAGCAAATTGTGTCACCAAGGCAGTCAGTGCAATCCCTGAGGGGCTGATACATGTTTATAGCTTCCCTCTATGGCTGCAGTTCTTCCTTGTAACAAGTAAAAGACAAATATTCCCAGAGCGGGAGAGGTGTGTGGCTGAACAAACACTTTGCTGAGGGTCAGAAGGCACTAAGGCAAGGAGTGTATAAAGGGAGACAACTCAGAGATGATGTCGGGTGGAAAACCATTCACAAAACTTATGGAAACCTCATGAAATCATGGACTTTTGCAAAATCTGTGCAAAATTTATTCTTCCTTGCACTACAAATGTTCCTCTTTTTATAAAAAATTAATGAATGAAAGTAATAGGATTGCACTGGGACAGATAGACTCTTTGCAAAATGTGTTTAGTAATGTTGAAGTAACTGACTAAGAAAACCAGTGACTGAACCAGGAGTGGATGTCCTGGACGCAGAGCATCCCTTTGTTCCCACTTTTACACCAGTGGAAACGGTATCTACACACTTTCCTTTTTGTCATTATAGCTTAGAAAGGGCCCCTTTGCACCAGCTGTCTGGTGTCCTCTGTCGTACAGTTTCCAAACCATAAGTTTCTGCATTGTATTTCTGCAAACTATTCTGAGCCCTTCCCAGCTTGACTGTATTGAACTCGAGCAGGCTGGTACTATTTCAGAAGAGTTTGCAGACAACAAATAGCAGCATTTGCTAAATACGCGATTGCCAGATTCTACGTGGAAGAGTAGTAAAATGCAAAGTACATAACTGAACTCCACATAGCATGGTCTGGCTGCTTGCCCTTTTGCCTCTGAATTGCTTTTTGAATCCCTGCCCTGCCCAATACAAGTGAAATTATTCTAATTATACAGTTTGAAAGAGTCCCTAGTGACATGCTGCATAGTGATCATTTCCTAGTTCACTGCAAAACAATTTCACATGTAATACAGATTACACAAAGGGTCATGATCTCATAGAAATTCTGAAACCGTCTTGAAAGTTTTGTATTCTCTCTGAATATGGGTTACATTTGGATATGGATTAAAGAGAGCTGATGAACCTCCTGTTATTTTTAAAGTATGTTTCTAGATATTTTATTCTTCTTAATCTCAGACTTGCATCCTCTGAAGAAATAGAAACAGGTCTGCTCTTTTCCTTATTCCATTTGATGAATTAACCAGGTTGTGCCTGTCAGCTCTGTTGATTAAGATGGACCAAAATCTAGCCTGAGAAGACAAACAATATGCTAACCAAAGGAAGTTCAAAGTTGAATCCAGGCTTCCTACCTGTTTTCCCTTTTGAATGACTCCAATCCAAATTTTAAGGATGTTTTCATCAGGATTTGGTCTATTCTAACTACTAAGGGGGCCTGCAGAAGAGTCACAGTCTCCAATTCAGGAGGAGATAAAATACAGATATAAAGATCTGGCTGTCCTTCAAGGATCTTTTTTTCAGAGTTGCACAACAAAGACTGTTTTTATCACCACTGTGGTATCAATTAGTCATCTAAACAGGCACAGGAAGATGGATATAGGGCCTTCAGTCATTATTTTTAATCTCTGCAGGTGACCCATGCCAGCAGACTCAGGCAATGACAGTCTTTTACCGTAACATTTTCCTAATCTACAGAAGCAGAAATAGTGGGGAAGTTTTCACTCTTTGACTGCCTCATGCTCTGAAATTTGTTGCATCCCTGAACAAGTGCTTCTAACTACAATTTGGTGTAATTGAGGTCATAAAATTATGCAACCAATTATACAAAATGACTGTTGTTAGCCATAATGATCTCTCACAGGATAAAACGGGGGCAAAACGTGCACTGTGCAAAAATCCACGTCAAATATTTTTTCACGGCTGTCTAATATTTGCTGTCTTGATGGTTGAACTTTCATCAATATCTTGAGAATGGAATATTGCCAGCTAGGCCTACTAGCAGCAGTGGGTTTCCAGTTCCAGAAAATCCCCCACGCTGGATCGCCGACTGATCGGTCTGTAATAGGAGTTTACGGGATTTGACATAACACCGGCCATCAGTGGCATCAAAAATACGAAGTGAGAGGAGAACGACGTTCAAAATAAATAAAGGTGTCCCCTCTCTCCCCTTTCCCTATTCCAAGCTTGACGTATTTCCAAGAGTCAAAAACAAAAGATGTTCTCTGCTGTTGTAATGACCTCACCTGCAAAACACTACACAGAGTCACGCCAGCACAGATTTTTCATGCACATGGAGCATGCAGTTATCCAGCGCTGGTTTTCATATTATTGTTTTTTCCCTGGTGCTTTAATCCACAAAAATAGAGCCATGCACCACGCAACAACGTGACGGTGGTAGGAAAACAAAGCGCATGAGATATCTGGCAAATCAGCTATTTATAGAATCACAGAATGGTTTGGGTTGGAAGAGACCGTAAAGATCATCTTGTTCCAATGCCCCTGCCATGGGGCACGGAACCACCAGGGCAGGTTGCTCAAAGCCTCGTCCAACCTGGCCTTGGACACCAGGTCCTGGTACAAGGAGCTGAGCTCATGCCAGAGCACCACTGCAGACCTCTTGCTTTGTCTCAGACCACGAAAAGCCAACGCCAAGTGCCCAGCTGCCCTTTTGGGGTTGTTTCTGTTGGCCCTTTCTGATCTTAAGAAAACATCTTGGCTGCTCACTGTCTCTCCAATTGCAGTTACAAATAGTTTAGAGGGAATGATGTCTCACCATTGATTGCACAGCTCTTTGGAAAAAAAAAAAAAACAAACCAAAAATCCAAAAAGTCCCATGCTCAGAGCTAGCCTTTTGGGTCTTCTGGAGAAGAATTAAACCCAGAAATAACTCTGGATCACAAAACCAGCAATCGCACCACTTACACAGACAGCTTCAATCCTTCCCAAGCCCTTGAATCCCTTGTGCTCCAGCTTACAACTGCTAGCAAAGTTGAGCAGGGGCTGAGAAATTTTTTTCTAAATTAAACTTGGACTGGATGTTTTGGTGAACTTGTCTCTTTTATAATAAATATTTCCCCCCTAAAATTATGGAGTTGTCTGTTTCATTTCAAACTCTTTCTTCACCCCAGGATTCAGAAAGAGCGATGGTTTTTTAATGTGGAAATTTCTTGCACAGGTCCTTTTGTCCTTTGAGCCAAATCCCATTTTATGTTCCTTAAAGATTTATTTATTGATACTTTTTTGGCCCACCTGATTAGTTACACAACATATCACAGACGGGATGTAACCACCAGTTTAAAATCTTTTTGAAAAGTGACTCGAAGCAGCCAAAGAAGCTTTATCAGTATCACGCTGATTTATTTAGCACATACAATGATTTACTACAGCATTTGGTTTATGCTTGAAGAACTCTCTTCTTTTTCTTTTTCCTCATCTTTTTTTGGTCTCTTTTGAAAAGTTGACGCATGTAACCGCTATTGTTTTCTATTCTAATCTTTTAAAATTTTTAGAGTTTAAATCATCTCTAATAAATAAAACCTTTCAGTTGAAACATGAGAGGGAAACCTTTTTTTCTTTCCAACTACTCCTGGCCATATGACATGCTAAAGGAGTTTTTGTGCTTTTTTTTCTGTTTTCTGCTTCTGTTTGGTTTATAATTAATAAATTACTTGAACGAGAGAGAGAAGCATATGTATCTTGCCAATCTTGGATCCTTTATTACATATAGAGCCAAACTTTTCTGAAGGTTCTGACAAAACCTATTAATTTTTTCTTATTACACGCTGAGGTTCCAATTCTTAGCTCAAGCTGGAAGTGCTGAAGTGGCAGAAGCAGTTGATCCTGTAAGTCCCATGAGATTTCCAGTAAAATTTTTGGCAGCCGAGAAGGCGAAGCTCCGGCTGCTTTGGTGAGGTGTCCGAACTAATCTTTTCATACCCATGTCATCCATCAGTGTGGACGGACTAGCTGTTAAGATGCATCGTTGAAGAAGGCATTGCCCAGAGCATTTTTGTATTGTAGCATTCCTTCGCTACTGCCAGGGAGCCATGGAATGAAAAGGTGCTCCTGAGCCTGGAAGAACTTACATTTTAACAGTATTCTTTGTTACAGGTCCTCTTATTTTCTATAAACAAGGGAGGTAGGGCCAGTCCTGATTTAAAGATGGGAAATCAAAGCTCATGAGTGTAAATGACTTGTTAAAAGCAACAGCAAAATCAAAATGAACACACAGAATTCTTGACTTCTCTAGTGCTAAAACCACCAGAGCATCATCCTCTTCCCTTTGCAAGGAAAATGCTGCTGGTTTATGTATCTCCGGGCAGGTTTTCTAAGGCGGGGACTGTTGGGATATTAAAAAAATACACGGTTACAGTGGAGTTTGGTAGCCAGGTGAGAAGGTGCTTCATGCTTTCCCAAACAAGTCCTTCCGCCTCCTGGAAACTTGACCTTTCTGCTAGGCATGAAGCATTTCATAGTCCATCCTGTGCAGATTTCAGAACCCTCTCAGAGATCCACTTGTCATTCTGATGTTAAAATGTTTTCAGTGCCAGGCACAGATTTAGCAGTTTGCAGGGAAAGGCTTTCCAAGCTATTCAAGCACAGTCCTACTCATTTTTCCAATTGATAAATACAGCACGGATGACTCCCAACCCTCCCATTTCCAAAGACATAAACAATCTACAGACCGTTCTGGGTTTGAATCATGACCAGAGTAACAAAGTCCTGAAACCCAACACATTATCTCATGTTAAATACACTCCTAGGTTCTATATGATTAATCTGCTTTCTACTTAATTGAAGTGTGACACACAAAGCAAAAAATGTTAATTGAATTTTATAGCTCATGAAAGTTGCCAGGTTCTTTGGAGATAATTTTGCTGAGGGGATACCTTATCTTTTCAAGCTTTATTTCTTTTTGATTTTAGAAGCGCTGAAGGAGCATTAGCTTGGAGACACAACACTTTTTTTCATTGGCTTTGGTTTCTTGCAGCTAATGGCTATTTTATTTTTCAGAAAATATGCCTAACTTGGCTCTTAACTACAGTTTGTGAAAAAGTCTCATAAAAGAAAAAAAACCCCAACGCTATTTACCAAACCTCTGAACTTAAGCCTTATCTCAGATTTAATCTCAGTTTGAAATGAGGTCTGACTCCTGACCTGTTTCAGTTGAACATCCCATCACCTGCCAGAACTCTCTTCTGAAATACAACTTTTATGTTTCCTTGTTAACTTAGATCTAATATTGCAGTAGTCCCTTCTGGGAAAGACTGCTTTAAACTTGCTCTTTGTTATACCTGAGTGATTCAGGCAGGAAAAGAGCTCATAGCAGTCACTGTTATAAGCCATTATGCATTGATTTTGGGTTTTTGAAGGTTTTTTTTACACACTAAAGTATTGATCATCATCTACAAATGAAGACATTCGTAAGGCAATTGCTTCTTCTGCAAATCCATGTAACATATTTAAAATTTACTAGCACTACAGCTGTGATCCTCAGTACACACATTATGCTGAGAGACGGAAATTCCACTCCAGAGATATGTGCACTCTTCAGCAACATTAAAGATGTTTATTTGGCAAAACCTCTACCGGTGATGCCTGGGAGATCACATCTCGCAGGTCTTTGCCTGATGTTGTCTGTGGCACCAGCTGGAACCTCACCTGTCAGAAAAAGCTTTGTAAGTATCAAAAAAAAAAGAGGGATTTTGATGCTTTGAAAACAGACAACTCTATTTATTCCCTCCGTGCCACTGAGTTAGGGAGTCTGTGCCCCAGCCTACTGTGTGAACTGGGGAGATAAATCTGAAATATATCCATGCAGGTGCTCTTAACAGTATCAGTAATTGCTCACAAGCTCTTGAGAAGTAGCACTTCTTGATTTCTGGTAGATTACTGTGTCCACTACCAAGAAGAAAACCCAATACATGGTACTGATAAAGAAGTTCATCCCTGCTTAAATAGTGGATACCTTTCCCCATGTGCAGGAGAAGACAGAAGCCCAAGCAAAACCCGCATACTGGCTCATTGGCACATTTATTAGAGGAGCTATTAGCATTCTTATTAATGGACCTGCTAGATTCTCCTGACACTACTGGAGTTACTAGACCTGCAGCAATCCAGGACCTGTTTTGCTTCTTGTTTTGCTTTCAGCCTTTGTGTTGGTCAGAGGCAAAATTCAAGGTCCAATTAATTAAATAAATCCAATAGTCCCTTTGGAACAGATTTCCTCATGCAGAATATGGGAAGAAAAAGGAGAAAATGCAAAAGCTGAGGAGCTAAAAGGACGATAAAATATTTCCAGCCATTCTGTGAAAGCTCTCCAGTTTCTCCACACTCCACCACACACGCCAGGCTCTGCTGTGGAGGGAAATCCTGGCCCATTTTGCACAACGCACAAACTAACACTTGAAATCGTGCTTGTCAACGAAGCAGCAGTCACATGTCCCAGAAAAAAAACTGCATTAATGGCCCGCGACATCTCTGGTACAAACCCCATCCCTTCTCCCATTTGCCTCCTCAAGCTGCCTTTGTGCTAAAGCAAGCAGCTGGCGGATGGGTGCGTGTCAAAGCGCAGTGAAGCGCGGTCTGTGGGTTTAAAATACATTATCCTCATCCTCGTTACGAAGAAATATGGCTCCTTATAATCCCCATTACACTCCCGCATAATTGTGAACAAGCTGCTGCAGTCTCCAGAGAGAAACCCTTGAATCTTAGTCTGCTTCTAAGTAGCATTTTAAAAGCATCGAATTAAAGTCCACGTATGTCCTGTGTATTTTATGCAGAAATCACACTTAATATGCTTAAACAGGAAACGCACCCATTTTCAACACAGACCATTTGTTTATCGATTTTTTGCTACACATTTGTTGATGCCACCAATTATGCCTTCCGCAGGAGAAAGAGGAACAGGCAAAGGAACACGAGCACGCACCGTCTGATCATAGAATTGCTAATTCTGGCGGGGAATGGGAACTGAGCGACCGGTAAACAAAGCCTGGTGCAAAAGTGCGACCTACAGCACAGACCCATATTTTTCCACTTTGTTAATCAACAAAACTCTGCGTGTGATTTCATAAAAGGATTTGATGAGAAATCCCGTGCTATCGGATACACGTTTCAGAGCACTAACGCGAGTCCTCGTATATGTCTCCTATTTTTGAGTTAATGAGTGATGTTGGCTGTGTGCTTGCTAACCTGCCTCCACTGAACCAGTTTCTTGTGTTCCATGCAAGTACAGAATGTACAATACTAATTAGCTGCTTTGCCCATCTACTTAAAATGTTTTGCACATGCCAGCAAATGTAAATACACAATTAGGGCATATTTAGTTAAAAGGCAAAGAAAATCAAGTACAACTGTTATTGGCCAGAACAAAAACCTTCACTAGCTTCTTCCATATTGAGGTCTAATTCAGTTTGCAAAATGTGCGGATCAGCTCAGCTGATTATTTAAGGTCTAGAAAACAGTCCTGGGTTAGAAAGTACAACACTTAAGAATTTCCATGGCGTGGGTGACTGTGGTTTTGTGACTATTGTTACTATTAGCTGCTCGTTGACTGCACACATACTATAAAAAACTCATAAAGCCAAGTGTGAAAGTAATTAGCATTAGGAAGTTGTGTTAACAGGGATTAGTAAAGTAGTCACAGGAGATCTTCGTTACAGATGAATGTTGTTAGATGTCAGTTGTATCAGATGTGATGTGTTGTTGTGTCTTTCTACTTAAATGGAGGAAGTAAATAAAATTCAGCTCATTGTCAGCTCAGTTTAAAGGTAGAAACAAGTTTGACGGGGAAGAAACAAAATAGCATTTTCACTCTCTCTGTTGAGGATTTGCATCTAGAAATACTGCACTTTGCAGTGCTTGAGCTTATAAAATTATAAAATGTCAAAAGAGTTAGTGCCAGAGAAGATGAAAAGAAACTTTCTTCCAGAGAATTTGAAGCATTCTTCACTGTGGTAAATGCTTTGTTTTCAGGTTCAAGGTAACTCCCCTCAATCTGAAACATGAGGTTTTTTATAAGAGCGTCGCCCCTGACACCAAGTATTGCTTTGCAACAGCCTGACAACTTTTTCTCTTTCAAACTTATATAGGGAGCTAATTAAAAGGAGTGGTTTAATTTCCATTGCAGAGGGTTTCAGCTTATGTCTAAAGACTGACTGAAACATCATGTTACCGTAGTCACCGCTCCAGCTCCCAGTTAGTCCAGTTGCTCCCAGGACTGGAATGTGCACCCCAAAATTTGTCCAGGGGAATTCCTCAGCTAAGGATGTGCTCTGTGCATCTGGGAGGGTTTGCTGGAGTGGAAGCTACTGGTATTTCAGTGCAAGACCTCGCTCTGGACTCCATCTGATGCTCCACATGACAGCTTCGCGTAGTCCAGCGGCCGTTGGGGGTCTGTCATCCCGGCAAAGTGGCATCAGCAACTCATCTTCCTCGTGGGTGAACAGGTATGTTGACACATAAATAAATAAGTTGGAGATGTGGGGGTAAACCAGAAACTGCCATTTATGCTCTCAGTATGACTATTACCGGTTGCCTTTAAAGCAAATTCATACTTGCAACAATACTATTGTTAATATTTGTTATTTAAATAAAATTTAGCTTTATTTTATGTCTTCCCGCTTCTTCACTTCTGAAGTTTAATTCCTACCTCTTTTGTATGTAGCTAAGTGATTTCTTTCCCATACCCCTCCAAATCTGAGTAGGTTTCAGCAAAGCAAGACAGGGAGAAGCAGTTGCGAGCTAATGACCGTCTCAATTTGCTGTCAGACCCCAGATGGGCAGGGATTGTGCTTGTTAAATGTGCCTGCAAGTTCTAGAAAGCTAATTACAGCTGGGCATATTCTTCTCATCTTACAGGTGTGCTGTGTCTGTGGGCTATAAAATAACCAAAAAAACCCCACTTTTGTTTCCCTGATCCTTTAACTGTGTGTCAAAGCAATGAGCCCTAAACGAAGTTTCATCTGTCTCGAGGTGTTGCTAGGTGCTAATTAGCCGCCGGGTCTTATAAAAAGGGGAGAAAGTGCAGCAAAGGATTTCTGTGGAGATTAGTTTCTTGCCCACTCTTTAGAAATAAGCCCTAAAGGAGCCTGTCATTAGAGGCTGCTGTGACATTTATTCGTGTGTTGTGGTTGTTCCAGGGATGGACTCTGCACTTATTAATACAATATATTGCATTATTGCTGCTGTATATATTGCTGCTTGAGGGGATGTTTCAGCAAACTGATTTTTCTTACTCTATATCCAGGGCTATCTGTAACATCTCCAAAGCTGAAGGGAAGACAGAGCAATATTTGTAATTCAGGTGTTTGTTAGTTTGGTTCAGCTAAGGAAAACTTCCATCCTGGACTGGCTTTCTGATAACTGGTTTATTACATCACCATAAACCAACAAAAAATCAGAGCAGATAACCCAGTCTCAGACAAAAGTCAGCAAAGATGAATCAAGCCACAGGTGCTCATGTCCCAGTCTTGGTTAAATTCCCAGTGTCCCAACTGGTAGAGGAGTTGGAATTGTCCTTGTTTCCCTGATAGGCTCAGCTCTACATGCTCGAGCACTTTCTAATAAAGGGCTTTGGGAAACTGGATGTGAACTTGGCCTACCCGGATACCTACTTTTTATTTATTTTTTTTTTTTAACTATTCCATTTACTGTGAAGGAAGGAAGTGGTGAGAAAGCTGCGTTACGTGCCAGCCACAGCGTCCCAGCGTTTTACAGTGTTCCCAGACTCCCAGGAACGGTTGTGTTCTGGGCAGGCTGGCGTTAGGAGCACGCTCACCTAAAAGTGCTTATGGTTGCTGTCAAGCCCCTCGTAGCGTGGCAAAGCACATCTTGTTTGTGGGTATCCTAGTCTTTTCTTACTCAATTTCTGACTGCTAAATTACCTCATGCACTCTTGTAGTTATGTGATCGCAGCCAATTCCTTCATTGTTTGGGGTGATTGAATCCAAAGGTTTTGGGGCTTTTTCAGGTCATGTGTGCCAGACCTCAAAGTGACCTTAACTAACAATCCCTTGTTTCTCTTCCTCTTTCATGTACTAACTTTTCAGGATCAATCTCTTTCCAAAAATAATATTAATTCTGGCCTCGTACCCAACTCCATCTCACTCTGATACATGTCTGGAGCAGTAAGGATAAGAACAAAGCTCTGTCTTTAAAACACTTCTCTTTCAGCCGCAGTTGGGTCCTTTTCCTTACATCTATTGTATTTCTCAGAGGGGAGGTGGGGTGTTTTGCAGTAAGGGAGCTCTGTGCTCAGTGCCAGCGACTCGTGCAGCATCCGTCAGGACTATTTACTGGACTTGTTCTCTTCACACTTGGATATTCATTGAACACAAAGGGGAATCCATAACCGGGGGCAGTAATGCACAATCACTGTTTCCTACTTGCAACGTTTACCTGACGTGTTCTGCATTAGAAGAACAACCACAAAACAAGTATAAGTGAAGGATAATGCACAGATATTGGAGTATACAGGGACAGAAATGGCAGGAGAGGCTGATCCTGGAATATTGTGCTCAGTTTTTGTGGCTTCAGTAGCTGGAAGCTACTGATTATAAAATTATAACGAGAGATTAGATCAACAGTTTTAATAGCAGAGTGACATAATCCTTGGAAAGAAGTTACTGCAGAAGTCAGTGGACTTTATCACTTGACAGCAAGGCTGGATGCCTAACTGTTCTGTGATTCTCTACACCAGGGTAAAAGCCTGGATTTCAGTGGACTGTGAACAGGGGGACGGAGGCTGGGCAGAGGCTAAGTGACACTTCACCTCTCACCGAAAACTTTTGATGAATCAGTGGAAAACAATCTTATTCCTTTTGAACGCACAAGCTTCAAGCCGTGACAGGGTTTTATAGACCTGTGAGGGCTGCAGGGAGAGCATAATGCAATTGCAATGTTTGCTCCCAGCGACAGGACACGAGAACAGGCTGAGCTCTGTTTGTACTCAGGAAAACGGCTCCGTTAATATCCCCGAGGAGGAGAAGGTTCTGCTTCGTACTTCATTCAGCTGCTCTTAAGCAGCCGTGCCCTCTTCCCTGTCCCTGTGCCATCAAATGGGAGAGGCTGTGGGTTATCAACCCAGGTGGGCAAGTGGGGGAAGCCCTGACAATCAGCCCCTTTGCCCCATCACCAAACCCTTCAAAAATCCCAGAGCTCTGGACACAGTCCCTGCTGCCCGGGGAGGATGGGTCACCATCACACCAAAGGCTGTCATTTGTCATCATCAGCTTTTCTGTTGATTTAATAACAGGAACTGGTATGTGTGCTGTGCTCTGCTGTGGTTCCAGCAGATAAATGTGGGATAGGGTGGGCAGATGAGCAAGAGCAAAGGGATGCAGAGGCCTCTGTTCCATTTGGAGATTGCAGGGCAGGGCAGGAAGGGTGAAGTGGAGAAGTGTTAATGCTCCATTAGCTTATCTGATGGGTGGAATTAGGACCTTTGGGTTTGAGGGCTGGATTTTGTGGTCTTTTTTTCGTGTTTCCTATTGACAAACATTGCTTTTCTTGCTCTCCCTCTCACGGGGATTAGTTAACTGCTTTCCCTCCCTCTCCACCCAAGCACCGGACCATGCAGATGGTCCAGCGGCTGATGCTTTATTTCTTAGGCACACATCCTCCCAGCTTAGCAACCTGACTTTTGGGGAGAAATCACACTGTTTTCCCATTTGCAGGCTTGGAGCGAGGGTAATTATCTCCACTACCTCAACAGGCCTGACCTATTTTCACTGCCTGCAGTTCTCTGCTTTCTGGGATCAATGATGCTGGTGTACAGGACAGAACGGGCTCTGTCTGACCCAAGTATTACTTATTTAGAATAAAAAAATTTATTTAGAACTTTTAAGAGAAAACAGATCTTAAGAGCAATAAGTCACCCTGTATCTCCCTACTTAAAGCTTACTTATCCCCTGACTTTAGAAAAATATATCTGAGGGTTTTTTTAGACTTTTCTAGAGACTGTCCTTTTCTGGACAGCCCTGATCTGCTGATGGCCTGTTCGATCCAAGAGGAACCAGTCCTAGGATGCCTTACACCCAGCTGTGGCTCAGCAGCTGTTTCACTTTGGCTGGCACCTGGAAATGAGGCCATAGACTGGTAACTGAGAAGTCAGCATTTGCTGGGAGATCATTTATTGTGTTGTCCTGCTCATTCCCTTCCCATTCAGACAGGAAAGTCTTATACAATAACTTCACCTCATGGAAAAGGTCATGTACAGAGTTCACAAAACACTCTTGATTCCTTTGTTTATTGCTTAGTATCCCCATGCCCATCCCATAAACCACAAGACAGGGTAAGATATTTAAAAATACTCTGCTTTGGCGCATTCCCCGTAATTTGGCAGTATTTGGGTTGAGGCTTTTGGTTTACATTTATCCCGATTTCAGAAGAATCAGGACAAAGCTCAGCTGGAGTTTCACAGTTTCGCTGAGTTTCGCAGAGAACCCCCACGCGGAATTGCCGCAGGTTTTATAGGTCTCCATCCAGCCCATAAATCAATTTGAGGTTGACTTGAAACTCAGCCCAGGTATGCCACGACACCCCAGTAGCCCCGGGGACTGATCCAGACAGCTGCACAGACCTCGCCTGTGCTGGGTTCCTGCTCTGCCACTGATTTTCTGCGTGTCCCATCCCTTTTGCCTCCGATGGTGCATTGCCACCAACCTCACCCCCTTTCCCAGCCCACGTGTGTTAACGCCAGCATCCTCACGTCAGCGATGTCCCGTGGTAGTGACGGGCAGAGCCGTTATCGCTCGCTGCAAACTTCTCTTTCCTCTCCACGTTTTATTTTTTTTTCTTTTTCTTTTTTTTTTTCTGAGCATCAGATGTGGAAAACCGAACAGGATGATCGCTCAGCATGTCTCTCGTCAACTGCTGCCTGCTGGAAAATCATTTCAAAAATGAAAAATGAGAGAGGGAAGAATTCAGAAAACACTTAATTTGCCCTGTTGCCTTCTGAGCAATTCAGTCCAACTCCACTGTGGTTTTGCGGGTTTTGATAGAGTTGCACCAAGAGACAAATACTCAGATGTTCCACTGATTTGTCAGCAGGCAATTGGTAAAAATCTTTTAGCACTTTTACTTAAGGAGTGATCATTTTTTCTTCCCACACAACTCCTGTGGGTATGACGAGGCGTTCCCCAAAGAGCACTAATGATCTCATCCTAGCTGACCCTACAAAGAAACCTTTGGCCCAGGCATGAGCGCTGATCAGCAAGTGCTCACTTATCATGGCACAATTGCCAGTCGATGCTCTGTTTGGTCTTGCATCAGTTTACCCACAAGGGTTTCCATGGAAATTAATACACACTATCATACCTGCTATATCATGCCCGATCTGCTGTTTTTCCACAGCGTGCGCCACATGCCAGCCCTATAAATCCTTGAAAAGCCTCGGATCTATAGGGTAGTAATTACCCGGTGTCTGTGGAGCAAATCCAAAAGGCACTCTGGGTCCACGGAGCTGTAATTACGCTGCAGCCCGCCTGAGGAACCGGCCGCTGCCGGAGGTTTTCCCAGTCACAAGGTGTAACATAACCCTTGCAGCCGCTGCGGGTTTTCCTACGCCGAAAAGGCTTTGCAAGGATTGTAGGGGGTGAGCATAATTCAGCAGCTGCTGTAAACCCAGATTCAGATTTTAGACTGGATTTATGCGTAGCAGCCGTCTCGGTACGCAACGTTCCCACCACGTGTGTTTTGGTGACGTGAGAAGGACCCGTCCCCAGAGCTGCACGTGGGGTCAGTCAGTGTCTGCGTGCTGGCAGCTGGGTTGTCTAACAGGAGAAGCTCTGCTCCGTGTCCTGAGCCCCTTTCATGACCCTGCCCATACGACACGGGCTGGTCTGTGGATTAGGGACCTGGAAACCGTCCGTGTGTAGCCTGAAGCTTTGTGGGAGGGAGAGAGGAGCAGGCAGAGTCAGCAGCCCAGCTCCTGGAGAAGACAGCAAGGTCGTTCCTCAGCTCTTTGCCCATGCTCTTCTCAAAACAGCTTATCACTCCTAAGATGCAGCAATATCTAACAGTCCCCAGCGTATGTTGAGGGGGTTCTGTCTTGGGAAGTGATGTGAGATCCCAGAAGTGTACATGTCCTGTGTGAGCACATGTGCACGCTGTCCTCAGCAAAACTCTGAGAGCCTTGTGACAATTTTCTTTATTGTAAATTCAGCCATGATCACAATGTTCCAAATTTGGAGAGGCCACAAAACACATAAAGGGGAAGATTTAAACTTTTAAAATGACTGGGATAAAATAGATCAGTGGGTTACATATGGGGTACAGAGATGTGGGAGAAAAAGAGTGACGTTAAAAGGAAAATCCAGCATTAGAGGGTGGGATATTGGTCACACCCAATGCATTACTTTAATTTTCACCTTGTCTCCTTAAAATTGCCTCTGGTTTCAGCCACCACCCATCAGAAATACTATTGAATTAGCTGTATTGTGTTGAGGACAGGTGGGAGAAACACTTCATTCTGAAATTAAGTCATCCAAGAACCGCTTTGGAGAGCGAGTCTGATCACATTCAGAGGAAGACACATGATGTATTCCTTTGCCCACTCCTGCCAGTCAGATCTGCAGGTCCTGCCATTATGCCGATTAATTATGTTGTCTGCTGTTTACCCACGTTTATGCTGCAGGGACTTGGAGGTTATACAATGCATGCCTGGGGCAATGTAATTTCATGTCCTTCTGAAACCTCGGAAGGTACAGCGAAATCTCTGGAGCACAGAGAGCTCCGTGAAGTACTTGGGAGAATAACGATAATTCATTTGCTTTGCCCAGTAGGTTGAGTTTGCATTCCAAGCATGATTTTACGCAGAACTCTGGAATTTCTCATTAGCTGTGGCACTGTCATTTCTAAGAGTTGCTGAGGCATTTACAAATGTTTACAGCTAGGGCATGTGGCAGAAAGGGGTGGAAGGTGGGTGCTATTGAAATTAGGTTGGCTAGTTCATCAAAGGATGATTGTGCTAGTTAAAACTTCACCCGTAAGGCACACTTGTTCCTCAAGTGGAGGCAGCGAGCAGTGACTGGTGACCTGACAGCTCTTTAAAGAGTTTTCAGTCACAGAAAAGATCGTCTGATAAAACTTCAAGTGGGCAGATGGAGTCACATTTATCGTTACATTGCCATACGACAATCTACCTGCAGATTCACTTGCAGTGGATGCTAGCTTTGCAGGGCCTATCACCAAGACAAGGGAAGGACATAAGAAGCAACACCAGCAGGATGATTAAATTGCATAACGGATCTATTTTTTTCCTACAAGGACGTCCTGCAAACTGTTGATGTTCTCACTCTCTTGCCCTCAGTATAGTAGACTGAGAGGCAACACAAAGATGCAAGTGGTGCAGATGGCTTTGCATATCACTTTCTGGAAGGTCATGTCCAGATTATGACTGTAGGTATATAAATACATACACACACACACATATATTTGAAACAGCTACTCTTTACCTTCTGCTCTTCAACTTCTGAGAGGTGAACTGGAGCAAACTTTACAGAAAACCCATTTCCATCCTTTAACTTTTAAGGGTGAGCATTGCAGCTTCCAGAAGGACTTTAATGGCAAGCAAAGCTGTTTTCTCCTTGAAAGATTGATAAAGTGAAACTTATACCTTGCAGCTGCTTTAGTCATTCTCTTGCAAACACTCTCACCTCGCTCCTCCAGGACAGACCCGGCGTCCCCTTCCTGGCACCGCTCCCACCTGCCCTTGAACCGAGCTTGGTGGGTACGGGACCGTGCCGGGCTTCTCTTCTAAAGAGGACGGATGCCTCAGCTGCAAAAAAAAAACCTAGAATCACAATAGAGATTGCTGGGGAGAGGGCTTCCGAAAACATTTTCTGTTTCTAATTTTGGTAAGGAAATAGGCAATTACAGTCTTAAAAAGATTAAATGTCATGAAATTTCAAACTCTGTTTGTTTCTGATAAACATCTCGCAACTTGTGACAGAGGTTGCTGGAAACCTTCCCTGACAGCAGTGCCATGCTGGCCAAAAAGTGTTTGATCTGTGCTCTGGCCTTTTCTTCATGTGACTGGACTGGCCTATAGTCAGCTGAAAAAAAAAAAAAATCCTCCAGTTAGTTTAGTTTTTAAAAATGATTTTGACCCACTCAGTCTTCGTTTTGTAGCAGCTACACCCGATCTATCCAGAGAAGTGCTTAAAGCTAGGGATCAGCCAGCACTAAAACACCCTTTGCCAACTTACTCAAACTTCATAGAAGGAGCCTGAAATCTTCATCTATGTGCCTCCAAGCTTCTGGCTGAGGTCCAGCTCTACCTACTCCCCACGAAGGCATGGCCGGATGGCGTGCGCTCCCTTGGATGTGCAGCCGTGAGGCAGAACAGCAGTGTTTACACACTGAGTTAGCATCTGATGCTTTGCTGCATCGTAATTTCTGGTGTAAAACATGTTCAGTAGCTTGGGTTTAAATGACCGTGCAGATATCTGGGCATCGGCCTGTCCTTAGGTTTTTGTCTTAGGAGGTTTATTTGGCTCTAATCCAGTTTATTAATGATGTGATCTGCATTTACAGTACTCAGCTGAGCTACGGGCATACCCCGGCACCCACTGAAGAGATCAGCATCAAACCCAGCAGCCCAGATTTTTAGCTAAAGAGCCTAACAGTGCCATCAGTCCTTTCCAAAAGGACTTCTAGGTCTAAATCACAGTTGTGATTTTCACTGTCTCCAAAGCCAAGCTGAAATTCCACCACTTTTACCTGGGCTGCTGACCTCAACACTTGTAAACAATCTCTTCCTTGGAAGCTGGAGTCTCGTTAAATGAATTCTGTAGTGATTGCCCTGAAGGTCTGGAAACAGTCTTTTACTCCGTAGTGTTCAGCTTTGGAGAATGACGTGTGGTGCTTTATTCCTAGAAATCTGCAAGGCTTGAAGACAGAGAAAAGGCGAATGGGTCCTCCCTGATGTTCCACTCTGTTATGGACTGGAGTTTCCTTAGTTGTTAATACTCGTTGGAAAAAGTGTCACCATGTGTTGCCTTGACATTGCCATGGTTGTATCAGACAGCAGAGGCAGGGTTACCAGCCATTGTGGGATAGGACACCCAGTTGGATGTGGTGGCTTGGCCTTTAGCTTGCGTTTGTAATGGAGCTCACATTGTCTGTCACCGCTACTACAGCCCGCCCGAGGCAGGGGGAATTAATTACAAAGCTTGAGAAGAAAAGTCAATAACAGAATTGAAATATTCCCAGCGGTTTCTCTTGGATTAGATCTCCCAGATAACGTCTGCTGATTGTAAAATATGATGCTGGTGAGATAATATTGCTAATTAGAAGGACGCTGTACCCAGTCGGCATCCAACTCTTGTGAAGCTCCATGAGGTCATGCCTGAATAGGCTCCAAGGAAAAAGGGAAAGTGTCATTAAGGATGACTTTCTTCAATAGATTCACCTGTGATAAGCACATTCCAGTGACTCAGTGCAGGATGAGTAGGCACTAGAATTTTCACATCTGTGTGAAAATAATGCGCACAGAAAAATTGAGTAAATCCCCCTTTTTCTCCCTACAATTTCTATTTAAAATAAGAAATAACCAATAGGAAATCTGAGGCAGAAAGCAAATACTCAGTATCTGTGGATATTTACTGTCATCCTGGGATACTCTGTTCATGAGGTAATACTTCATAGTATGGTAGGGAAAAAAAAAAACCCACGCACAAAATTACTTCCAGTCAGTTCCGAGGTAGGTCCTGAATGACCAAAATCCCTGCCCTTTGAAACCAATCCAGATCACATTAGTTGTGCAGGCTGTGTTCTGATTCAGCATGGAATTACTTTTCTTCATCGTGTGAGAGAGAAAACGTCCAGTTCCAAAAGGGAGATGTCAGCCTGTAGACAAATTTGCTCATGAGAGAGAAACGATGCTGTGAACACGCAAAGCTTAGTACCATGATAACTCTCTGCATTGCCTTGTGCAGAAAACTGACTTTCAAGGATTAATAACCAACGAAAAGCTCACTGGAAATATCTCGTTTGTTTGTTTTGGCTTCCAGAGCATTGCTAAGTGTAATTACTAGCAGTTGAGAAATGGAGAGGATGAAATAAATCCCGTGGTTAGCGCGCAGGGCGGTGGCTCAGGAACTCTAGGTTGATTTCCAACCACTGTCGTAGTCCAGTGCCACTCAAGAAAAAGAGTCTTTAATTCATCTGCAGCTCAGATCCTTTCCTACGGTGGGGTCAGAGCTGCCAGCAGCACACGCAGCAGCTCCTTACTTACATGTCGGTGAATTACACAGCCAGCCCTCCATGGCCTGATGATGCCAGGGTAGAACAGACAGCAGTGAGGATGGACCTGCTTTAGGGATCCCCAGCACTTAGATTTAAGCCTCCCTTAACAGCCACGTACCCCTTCAGACAGAGAAAATCCAAAATTCCTGTGTGCAGATGCGCATCATTTTAAGCCAGTGGATACAAATGGATTTGTGCTCTGCAAGAATGAGTGTCTTTATTAAGATACATGTTTGCTGGGCAGTGACAAATCACACAGTGATTAAGGTTTAATTTTATTCCGGATTATAGGCAGCTCCGTTTGCAAACCAGCCCTCATCCAAGTTTACGCACATATTGCCTGGAAATGAACATTCCTCTCCAACTGCTTAAGCAGCTTTGGATAAGAAATGATGGTTTCAGGAAGATTAGGAGCATGAGAAAGATCTCCAGGCTAAGAGGAAGTAAGAGAATGTGCCATCACGAGTTCAGGAAGAAATGCTGCAACCTGTGAGGGTCTGAGTCTTCCAAATCACTCAGGAGATTTTGAGGAAGGTGACAGGAAGAGGATGGATTAGTGAAGGCAATGAACTTTCAGATAATAAATGTGAAGATAGCCTATATATGTGTGTGTATGTATGTGTAAATATATATATATATGTATATGAAAATCATCACCAGGAAAAATTATAGACTTCAGGCTGCTTAGAGAAACAAATCAGTGCTGATGGTTCTGGGGGTTTTATTACGTGGCAGCATCCAGGAGCATCACTTGAGGTGCAGTTGTAGGTATCCCCTTAAACACAGAGTGGAATAAAGTCTGTCTTAGCCTGTTCAAGAGCTGAATAAGGAAGATGTACAGAGGGAAGGGAGATGATGCTTGCAGGGCTGCCCAGCAGAGCTGAGATGCAGATGTTTGCCCTGTTCAGGCAGATCGTATCTTCTCTAAAGTTTACTTCATAGGCACATGTTTATTCTGTTTATTACTTGTTCTTCCCCCCTCTGAGAGTGGAAAGAGCGGGAGAGTGTGGATATCTGATGAATATTTCACCCTCACTCTAGTGACAGCTTTGATTTGTGAAACAGCTTGGAATAAAATGCCGGTAATTTTTTATGGAAAAAGTAGTGGACATAATTTTTGTGTGTCACAAAGGGAGCAGCAGAGAACTGAAATGCCTGGACATGCCATTAGCTGAGTGCCAAAATCCCAGATGGATATGAAAGTTAATATTTTTAACACAGAGAAGTAATGTTACAATCATCCCTTGTTTATTGCTTTCAAGTATCTGCAGCTCTGCTCATCAATTTTTTACATTGTTCCATGACTGTTTTCTCACATTCAGTGTCTTTGCTGATTTGATGTTTGGCTCTCTGGGGATTTCATTCATGAATTTTTACTATTTCCTTGGAGACATATTTTATTTTATTTTATTTTTTTAATCCCAAGTGAACATTGTCACTGTGGCATGGCATAGTGGGAGGAGAAAGCCAGGCAGCGGAAACTCCTTTAACTGAATGACATGGAAAAACCCCTCTGGCTCCCTGTCAGCCAAAGAAAGTCGAATGCAGTCAGAGCTGCAACTCTTGTCAATGGATCCTAAATCCGATATTTAATATTGATCTCCAGCTTCATAAATACCATACTGACAATGGTGACATCAGTCCTGCCAACAGCATGATGAAATACAAGCAGGACACATAAAAATGACTTCATACTGCCAGATTTGCTCACAACAACCACTGGAGCAAAACTGGGAAGGACCTTTAGGAAGTTTGGTTGGTTATTTATTAGTGGTTATTATAGGCTGGAGAACTTTCACCTGCTCGCTCTCCAGCTCTTTGCCAGGGTGCTCAGGCAGGATGCTGAGGTGAGATTGAGAGGAGCGAAGCTGGACTGCTTCAGTGGAGGGAGATGTCTGAAATCAGTTTTGCTGGTGTTTAAAGCAGATATTGTGCTCAGAGAGAAGGTTTGCTGTGCTGCCCCAGAGCTGATCTTCAGCTTTGGTGGAGATTTTTGGAGATTTATCATTCTGTGAGCTGTCTTAGCCCAACACTAAGCACAGGGTAATAAGAAGGTTCCCACACAGCAGTGCTGGAACCCTGCTGGTGCACACACATGGAAAGTCAGACTTGGGCATGCTCTGGGCACTTTTCCCTGTAGAATAAGGGACCTGAGCCTCCGTTGGTGCTGAGCTCTTCTGAAGTTAATTAAAATCTAGAAGCAGAGCTATTAAATCATACAGAGAACAACGGCATCATTTTGCAAAAGAGAGTGTTCTAAGTGACCATGGTGGTGTTTAGGGAAATGGTTATGAGCTGACAAAAAATTCACATGGTAGCTATTTTTTAATAAAAGGAAGGGGGAAGGAAGAGAACAATTCAGATTTTCCCTTGAAAATTTCAGAAAATTGCTTTTCACATACCTCAGTTATCTCCACCTTCATTTTATATATGAAAATCTGTACCTACAGAGTAAGTCGATAAAAGCCAATAAAATGAGAACAGTATGAGACAGATCTTTGGATTGAATAAATAAAGCGTGGCTGAGGTGACATCATTGGGACAACAGTGATTTATACCAGCTGAGGATCTGGCCCATAAACTGGGAATAACTCTTTCTGTGCTGTGATTTATTCCTAAGGAGTTATTGACTGCTTAGGAATAAGCCCTCTGTTATAAACAATCTGAGACGCGAAGAAGGCAATTGTGTCTTAATGAGACCATGGTTCAAAGCACTGCCCTGCTACATTGACCCTTCTATAGATCAGAAAGTCTCCTTGATTTAATTACCTTACAGAACCCCAGACTAGACAGCTCCAAAACTCATTTAGGCCCCAATTTTTATATTTTTTTTGGTTGGTGCACTTTACGGTGATTTACAATTCAACCAAAGGACTCTTCAAGCAACCGATGAGAATTGTTTAGAGGAGTTTGCAGCTTGTATGCAATTGCATTTTCCTTAAGACAAAAAAAAAAAAGAAAAAAGCCCATTTTGAGACTATAAAGGTCTTGTCTCCTTTCCCAAGCACAAAGAATAAGCAGTTCTGCCTTTTAAGACTAAAGGACCAAAACCTTCAAGGATAGAATCAGGGGAATTTAAATTAGAGGCAGGACACTGCACACATCAGAAACGTTCCCATTTGAAAGTTCTCAGCTCAGTCTTGCACGCAGTTTTCAGCAGATATTACAGAATTGTTCCACCAGGATTATCTCGTCTTCAAGGAGATTTCTTTTTCCCCCCTTCAAATCTGCGGTATAAAGCAGTGGAAATAACACGATGTTCCCTTCCCTTCACAAATGAGTATTCTCTTCTGTTGCAGGATGTCTCACAGCCTTTCATTAGATAAGGCTCAAAACACCCCAAAAATTAATGAAACACCCAACTACGACATCTGAATCTCTTCTGGAGAAACACTGCACTGCAACCAAAAGTGGAGTAAAGAGCTTCCCGCTTCCCCAGGGCTGCAGCCCGTGGGATTTCTTCTCTCCGCTGGCGGGAAGGGATGCTCGGAGTCACCAAACCCAGGGAGCACAGCCATCGGCCTCCCACCCAGAGGTGGCTGAGGGCCACTGAAGCAGCGTGGCAGGTGTCTTTGTGCTATCAGAAATCTTGGTAAATATTCAGGAAACACCAGCCCCTGGGTCAAGCCTTTGGGAAAAAAAACCACGTCCTTAAGATTTTCCCTCAGCTCTGCAAATTCAGACTTGTGTCTTAGAGCTGCCGAAGCTCCTGCATGATCTAAAAGCTGAGATCCTACTGCGTTTCCTTAATTTACAGTCAGTTTCCAGAGGCTTTGACAGAAAGACACAATTCCCACTCACCTTTCTTCAGAGCTTCATGCTGCCCATCCCCTACCCTGACTCTGGACCTGTTTGGTTTCTTTCTTTCCACTAAATCTTTCTCTCCCACTACATATATCTTTGTATTTTCCATCCCTTTCCTTTCTCTCACCACAGATAGTCGGAGTTTCAGTCTTTAATGGCATAGTCTGACCTCGGCACAGCTCCTGGTGTCGGTCTCGGTCTCGGGGTTTGAAAAGTAAAAGCCTGATACAGAAATGAGTCCGGTTCTCCCACCTTGGCCACAGGCACACACTGCCTGGGCTGGGCAGAGCCCTGCACCACACATCACATGCTGTCGTTAATTAGCTCATGTCGTTAATTATCACTAATGTTCAAAACGTAGCAGGATTTCAAACAGAAAGCACCCTGTATATTGGCATAGTTATGCCCTGTGAATACACTTTTTTCTTTGTGTTCAAGTCCCTTAAGCAGAAGCTTGTGCTCCCTCGAGAATGAAGTCTGCTGGGAAAAGGCAGAGTATAAGAGAGGAACTTGCACCCATGCTGTAAACCATATACTAATATTTAATAAGCCCTGGGCTTCTTTTGACACAAATAAAACATATTGCTCTCTGAGTTGAAATATGTTTGAATGGAAAAACTATTTATATTTTTGCAAAACAAACCATCTTCAAGAGAAGTTTTGTCTGAGATTATTTTAGAGATATCTTTGTGAATTGGTTGGATGCCTAAAAATAATGTATATTCTAAGATCTGACAATACCAATTATTACACTGCTGTAATTCAGCTTAAGCACTCTACCTTCCTCTGGGTATCAGGACTCCTTTTTTCTCCTTGACAACCAGGGTGTTTTAATGTATTCTAGCTGAACATTTAAATCTACAACCACAGGCTCCTCTGGAAAACATAGTCTTGTATTTTTAGGACTGTAAAAAGGACATAGGGACCTTGTTTCTCCCGATTAAAATGATAACAAGTGTCTGTACTAATAGGAGATGGAAGGGGAGGGGAAGAAAAGAAAGAGAATAATGTGACAATTGTAATGATCCTGCTCTGTCATAAACCAACTATGTTAATAGTGAAATACAATCACCCGGCTGCAGAGCCTACTCTGCCATCTGGACTGAATTACGGGCGCTCGCAGCCGAGCCCGTGCAGCCGCGCCGATGCGGCGGCAGGTGGATGCACAGCCCCGCACGGAGTGAACTCCAGCTCGGCTGAGCCCGACCTGGTCCCCTCTTAAACCTGGGATGCTGCTCCATCAGCCCTCAGCGAGATCCGTGACCGACAGGAACGGCCTCTGCGGGAAAACAGGTTTCCCTGTGGAGGGTTTTTGGCCATGGTTAGAAGATGGGATTGACTCCTGGGTGCCCCCGCACATGCACAGCCCCGCTGGATCCCAATCATCGATGCGATAAAACATTTCTTGGGTTGTCGCTGCTCTTATTCTTTGCTTCATTCTGTGCAAGAAAAGGGGAGAAGGGAAAACAAAAGCGGTCTAAAGCCTGATGGCCAGTGGCTGGCTCAGCCCTGGAATTAGCAAGAACAACTTTTAAGTTGTTGATGCCCTCCTGGCTACCTGGGCATTGAGGTTTAACCCCAGTTGGCTGCTCAGCCCCCCAACCCTATAACCCTGTTAATAAAAAGGACCCTTGAAGGGTTTATATGGATGATATCCAGTCCTTCGGACCTCCATTGTCTTACCCCGCTGAGGGTCTGGTACCTGGCGAACCATTAGCAACACGGTCTCCAGGGAACAAAATAAAAAAAGGAAAACCAGCTCTGCCTGAAAAGAATGACACCGACAACAACATAATGAAGCCCTCCCACATGTTGCATGGCCACAAGCAAATCCTGTGCGTTACCTGGCAAAAATATGATTAAAATTATCGCCGTAAATTCCTTAAGGTACATCTGAAAGTTAAAACCTACTTCAGGGTTTCCCTGTGTCTCTGCGGTCAGATTCGCAGGGTTTTTTCAGAGGTTACTGGGATGGGGTGCTGGGGGTTGGCAGCTCTCCTGGCCGGGTGGTGCAGACCCGCTCAAGGCTGGTGTGACACTGGCACAACTGTAAAAGCGAGTCCAGTCTGCTCTTTTACAACGCCAAGGTCGCGGGTTCGATTCCCGTTCGGTCCCCATGTGTTGCCTGATCTAGTTGAGAGGCGTCCCTGCCCACGACAGGGAGGTTGGATTAAATGATCTCTAAGGTCCCTTCCAGTCTAGGCCAGTCTAGGATTCTATGAAATGGGATGAGAGGAACAAAAATCGAGTCAATGTACACTCTCAACAGCACGGCCAGGCTTTTGACTAATTGTGACTCAACCTGACAGGGTGGAGTTTCAGAAGGTGAGATTGGTTTTGGTGTTATTTCAATAATCTGGTGCTTCTTGAAACATTAGCCAAGCCTTAATGCATGAAACCAGAGAGACTTCAAGAGAGAAGCCCTTCTTGCAGGACATCCCTCCCTCCTATTTTTTGTACAATATTTTCAAGTGCTCCCCTTAGCCCAGTTCTCAGTGCTCCCAAGTGATGGGGACTCCTATCGAGGCAGCAGCTGAGCGTTCCTGTTTATTTATAAGAATCAACCAGAGCCACACAAAAGGTTATGGCTACAGGCCAAATGTCTTTGACATCATAGCCTGCCATTAATGGCATAAATCCTCCCTGATTTCATTTCCCAGTCAGCTAACCAGCATCTATCATAGATTATTTTAAAGGAAAAAAATGTCTAAACATTTACCTTCAAACCCCAAACAGATCATATCGTTCTATTTTGCCTTCCCAATATTAAATACATTCTCTGGCATATGGCATTTTTATTACAGGTTGCGACCAGTCACAGAGCTTGTTTCAGAAAGAGGAGTTTTCTTATTGTTCCCCAAGGAGAAAAATAAAAATGGCATTTCATTTAACAGAACCTTTACTAACCACAATACTTTGCTATTTTAATGTGTTTTTATTCCCCTGCTTGTGCACGAGATCTCTATCTGGTCATTCATTTTGAGGGAGAGAAAAATGAAAAAGGTTGTTTTCTGTGCCACAGTCTCTTAATGTGAGAACTTTTAGTGTGGACAGGCCAGAATAGTTTTCCCTCAGCCCATGCTTGTCTTTTTTTTTTTTTCCATAAAATGCCTGAGGTTATGTGCAAAACATCAGCAAATGACTCAGAGCACGAAAGGACAGAATATACGTGCAATGCCTGAATATTTTAATTTAAAACACCTTGGTATTGTAAGTCTCACTGACCTTGGTCTGTTTGCTGGTGGACAATACTCTGCTTGATAATAACTTCGATATTTGACCTGTCCGTGCAGGTTACATTAGATTGGGCACGAGAAAAATTTTCCAAACCAGAGCTGGTACTAAACCTGCAGCGGTAGACTTAGTATTTTTCTGAGTTTACATGCAAAAGCAGATGTCAGAGAGTCGGTCTTGATCTCTTTTTCTTTTTGCATATAAACCTCAAATCGCAGAAATGAGTTCAGCTATTACATTGTTTAAGGGCAATGCCTCCATAACGTCATGCGCAGCGCTCGCTTATCGGCTCCCATCTGGAAAGCGCCCTGCGAGAAGTTAATTATACGCAATTACAGATGAATCCTGGGATCCGGGCGAACTCAAAGGAGAGAAAACTTGGGATCGGCTCGAGTCTATTCCACGTCTGCCGCACAAAGGGCGGAATCACACAGGCAATTGGGTACAGGCAGCAAGCGTGATGCTCTTGATGCCAGTGCAAACTGCTGGAGGCTGTATTTTTTTCAGTCCCTGATGCCTGTAGGTCCCAGGGGAAGGGAGCATTGTGAGGAGCGCCAGGCAGCGAGCAGGGTGCTGAGGGGCCAGGAGTCTGCCCCAGGCCCAGAAGGCACACCTGAATTCTTCCCAGTGCAGAAAATAATCCATCAGAGCACACGAGGCCGGGCAAGCGTGGTCTCCCTTCTCTCTCTGGCCACTTTGCAGTGTTCAGAACAGAAAGGACAGAACTGGAGCTGGACAAACCCGAAGTTCCCATTTGAGCCATCACTCCTGCCGTCATCTCACGTTAACCCTGTACCCAAAAGCCCTCACCACCAGCAAAGAATAACAAAAGGACTCCTTGCATACCTTAGCAAATATAAATTAGATGCTTCCTTTTTTTTTTTATTATTATTTTTGAGCTGCCTGGAATCTCAGGAGGCACCCGCAAGCAAATGCTACCCAGATGCGCAGACAGCACGGATGTGTCGGAGCGCTCGCGTGAGAGCCAAAGTTAAAATACACCTGCAAAGCACCAGTAGCTCCATTCTTATGACTAACGCATCCCAAAGGTGCCATAACATGCACTGATGCAATGAATTCTGGGGCGCTGGACGGAGTACAGTGAGAGGAGGAGCTGGAGAGGAGAGTTTCTTAGGAAAGCCAGCAAGTTGTTTTTCCACAATTTATCATACTACTTTTACACTGCGAGTTAGCCTTTTCCTCCAACGGCGGAGATGAAAAGTCACACAACTCCAGCGTGAAGTAAGCCAGCCAAGAAAAAGAAAAGCAGCTTTCTCTGCTCCCCAGGGCATATATTATGCCTATTTGTTAACATTTCTTGATACGTGGAGGAGACAAACTTCAAGGAAGGAATGTGGTCATCTCGTATCTGAAACAAAATCTACCCCATTGGAACGGGCTGAATGTGTTTAGTTAGGAAGATGTGTTAGGGGCAGTAATACATTTGAGTGGTAACGGTTGTATTTTTCAGCGCAAATAACACAGCGTGGTGCTGCCCTTGTGAGTTACAGCCACACGACAGACTCTTGCAGCACTGGGGATTGAATAAACAGCTCATCTGCACCCCGGCAGAAGAGATGTGTGCGAGCAGAGCAGGAGGGAGGTCAGCAGCAAGGCAGACACCAGCTACCGACGTTGCAGAAGCTCCCAGTGTCTCTGTTCTCAGCGTCGGGGAAACTCCACGAGCCTTCAGAGCAGATAAAGTTACCTGTAAACGTGTTGGGAAGCTTCCTTCTAAACAGCCATCAGCAACAGCCATCATCTGAAGCAATCTTTGCAGGGATGTGGAAAGATCAGTGGAAGGAAACCTGCAAGATTTGGAGTGTGCGGCGTGAGGTTTTCAAGCAATACATAATTAATTATGTCTCTAATACATGCAAATAATTTATATATGTAACAAAATCTCCAAGTCTGAAAACATGGAATATGAGAGACTGACTGCTTAATCACTCACTGGGATAGCAGTATTGTCGTTTAAAAAGTGCCACGATGCAGTTCTTGCAGCAGATGAAAAAGGAGGGAGGATAAATGCAAATGCTGCTCACATTTTCTTTTCGTGCTCTCCCGGTGGCTTAATTTATATCTGATGAGACTACAGTTTTAAGAAGGAGAATGGCACATTAGTCTCACTGGTAATACTGCTCAGGATGAAAGCACTCTCATTATTTTGCACTAAAAGATCCAGATTTGCTTGAACAAGAACTGTCACAACATGCTGAAGTCCAGGGATTCCTAGGGGAGGTAGTCTGACATATTTGAAGCTGATTTGCATTAATTTATGAATATTACATAGTCTGTTTGTCCAATGGCTCTAAAGATGTTTAGTCAATGCATACCTCGAGTTAATTCAATAGAAAAAAGTGTCAGATAATACGCCAAGGGACAGGCACAGCACTTCTGGCAACCCCTCCTCATTAAACACCGAGCGTAAAGGACTGCAGAAGGATTTCATCGCAGGAGTTAATGAGCTGTAAATATTGAAAATACCAGGACGCTCCAACTACTTTAAGACATTGCAACTATAAAGGTAAATACCAAATCCATGAGGGTCCTTGAGATCAAAGCCTGGTGAAGGGTGTCACTGGGAGGAGAGAGAAAAGAAGGGGGAAAGAACAAGAAGCGCAGAACAAAACTCCCCAGCCTGCTGGGACATATCTTTGGAAAAATGGAGATAATTACTCTACTACAGCTCTAGAACTGGCTCTGATTAGGAGAAGTTGGGGCTTTCCTAATTGCTTTCAATCTGCTTGGCTTCTTTGACCATGCATAGGTGTGCAGCCCTGCCCGGAGCAGGGCCAGGGAGGTGAGAGCCATGTCGGGGGCCCATGGACAAGGGACCTTCATTGGGGATCCATGGAGGAGAACCCTGTGTTGGGAGTTTGCAGCCTCCTCACTCGCCGGGGCTCTCCAAGATGATTTCCACAACGGGATCATGGTTTGCAGGCCGGCCAGGTACAGAGGAGAAGGAGGGAGGCTGGGGAGATCGTGATCTGCAAGATCAGCTGTCTCCATCAGCACAGCCTTTGCAAAGCAAGATGCAGGTGGCATTAAGTCTTCCTCAGTTGAATTAATTGCTTTCCTTTACCGTATATTGCTCTTACAATCACCCCAAACCCCCTGCAGATGAGTGTCCTTTGGGTGGAGCTACTGACTGAGTTACAAAGAGCAGGTGGAGCATTTTTGCATTCATTTGCTTGAAACGCAGTGCATGCATTTAAGCTGCTCCATACCTCTATTCGCTTTATTTCCCTTTAATGTGTTTTTATCTTTTTTCCTTCAGTTAACTGCTGGGCTCCTTATTGGAGGGTAGACATCTCTTGCCAAACTGTCTTGCAGAAGGAAGAATGGAATTTGCTCCGTTTCCCGCCATAGATCACAGAAATGTCCTGAGTCAATTGCAAACAGACAAAAGCTGTCTTGCCTAAGGTGTAAATAGAGAAAAATATCAAATTCTGATCTGCTTCTACCTCTCCAGCAAAAGAGAAGTCAGTGGAAGTACCAACATGGGGAAAAAGAAAAAACAAACTATTTGCTGGTCTGTCTCGCGTTCTCTGTGGGCACGTGAAGGACTTGCATGGAGAGACAGGGGTAAAGAGGGAAACACTTCAAAACTGGACTTCAAAACCAGAGCTGAAGCAGTATTACTTCTTAGGGTAATCTCTCTGCCCCAGGGTGAGATTCATCCCTGTTCATAAAGATTCTGTGCCATTAAAGCTACAGAAATCTATCCTTTCCTGTTAACAACCTATTATATATCAATTATATGAAACTCCAGTAATTATTTCTGTGGAAGCAGCATCTTGGAGTTTATTAGTCTCGGGCAACACTAGCAGCCAGCTCTTTCTCAAAGCCTAATAATCAAGAAGTTTCCCAGGTAGTGACCTCGGAGCGCTCTGGTTTGGTGTGATGCTTACTGGATGCACCCAGCGAGAAGGAGAAGAGTTCAGCTATTACCTCGCTAGCTACTGAAATACGTCGTCTGTGTTTCATTGCTGTATTTAAACTGACTCCACCTGACCAGACCAGTGGCCAGCAAGAGAAGGGAAGGGCACTGACAGGAGAGGGTGCTCACGATTTAGGCAAGGGGAGGGAGCCAGGCAGAATATGCAGATAGCAGCCCCGACCCCCTGCCCCTGCAGCAACCATCAAAGCCAGGGTCAGATCAACGAGCTGCTCTCACAGTGGATGCTTTTCAGCAGGGAGAATAAGCAGGTCCAGGCCGTGACAGCTAATCTGTGTCTCTAAATCCAGCCCCGTAATTATTATCACAAGCTTTCCAAGAGACCATTAGATTTGAAAAGTAAATCTGAATTTATAAATGGAGTCCATCTAGATAGGGTCAGGGCTCCATCTGAGACATCATTTAATAGTGTTACAGACCGATACAAAGCTTGAAAAATCAGCAGGGGGGTCGAAACTGCGTCAAAATGCTTCACGGCCACCCTCGGCCGTCGCAGCGCGTTTGATTCTGGTTAGATCAGCAGTTCTGAGCTGAGTCACAGTTGCACAGCTCCAGTATCTGCTTCGGAGGCCACACACAAACAGCAGGAAAGGAGCTTTCCAACCCAGACAAATAAGGGCATTCGAGTATCATTTTGTCCCCGTTACGGAATAGCCCAGCTCCGTGCTTGTGCCGTCGGGCTCAGGGCTCCGGATGAGTGGGGCTCGTTTGAAGATCACAGCGAGCGTGTTTGGAACGGAGCTGAGGAGCATCTTTTCAAGAAGGGGAGGTTCCAGGCAGACATGAAACATGGGGATTTGAAGATGAGTTTCCTGCTTGTTTTTTTTTTAATCCCCTTCCAAATCTTGCAGTCTGCTTGCTTATGCTCTGTGTTTTCCTCCCCCCTTCCCCTGCTCTGCAGTTTGGGCAGATTTGGGGGTTTTTTTTCCCATGTCATGCCACTCATAGCTAATGAGCTGGAGCTCTGCACCCCTGGGTATGACCTTAAGAAATTCCCTTCCTCTGCGGGACAAATCTCCCTTCGGCACAAGTTGCCTTGCACTGGCTGTGTTTGTGTTCTGGTCTGGGAAATAATGATGGTATCACCTTTCCTCCTGCCTTTTGTGAAGGGAGAGAACGACCCGTCTCTTCCTATAGTGCTTCAGACAATGCCTGTGCTCAGCCAGCCAGAAACTCAGCGACAGAGTGACCTCCAGTCCCATCTCCCCACTTCATTTCCACACATACCAGTTCATCCTCAATTTTTTTTTTATTTATTTAGAAATAATAAAATAAGACATAATATATAAAAATCTGTACAATCCACAATTTGTGCAGTACATTAGGAAGACTTTGATACAAAAAAGGCTGCAAACAGGAAAATAGTAATGGACAATTGTCAAGATTCCGAGATCGTTCACCTCACAAGAGCTGCAGGCCAAAAGTCATTGCAAAAATCAGTTTCGTGTTGGCTGTGGGATGGCAACTCTGCAGCACCCTTCTACTTTACAATGGTTGTGAGCAGCCATAATTTAAAGACATTACAGTACTTCTCAGTTTTACCTTGTAATCCATTATGAAAAAGAAGACCTAAGAGAACAAATAAAACATCTGGACCCTTTGTCTTTTCCGAGAAGAGCGAGTGCTAATCTAACACCACAGAAGTTTGTCTTGGCTGGGAGAGAGCATCACTAAAACACAGCTAATAAGTAATGATTTCTACCCTTGCTACTTAACCAAGGACAACTCGCACAGAAGAGACGGAGGAAAGGAGAGATCCATCCCCACCTGCCTCCGAAATGCTTTTTTTGTCACTGTACGCAGTTTAGACAATGTGTCTCATTCAAGTATTTTCAGGGAAGGGCAGAAATAACATATTCCCCCCCAGACCCTAAGCGAAATACAGCATAAACCTTCTGTGCGAGCCAGTTGAGCCAACTTTATCCTCGATAAAGAGGCCAAAACAAGGGCTGCTGGAGCCTGCGGGTAGAGCTCGGTCAGTTTAAAGGGCCCCATAATGAAGCATCAGCTTGGCCCAGGATCATCGGTAACTAAAGAAACGCTGTCAGCCACCGTGTAGTCCTTAAAAAATTCCAAAAAACGACTACCCCAATTTGCTGCTGTAGAGTGTGCTACAATAGCCTGCCCTATACCAGGCTCAGCACGGCGTGTGGAGAAAGAAATGATGGGCAAGGTTGAAGGGTACCATGGAGCGGACATCGCAGGGCTCTTTCCTAGCAGCTTCCCGGAGCCAGAGGCTGAGTGCAATTCCGCAACGTATCGGCAAAGACAAAGGGTTATTTAAAAGGAAAACAAAAAAAGAAAAAGAATGCGGCAGAGAGTGTAATGGATTACCTCAATGCACACACACCCTTGACAAGACTAGCACTCGGAAAGCTGGTAACTTTTAAAAATGCCAGTAACTAGAACATGTTTTCAAATGAAAAGTCCATGCTTAAAAATAAATAAAGAGAAGTTCATAGCATTAGGAATCCTATAAGGCTTGCAAGTATTTGCTAAAAAATCATGCTAACCGGTAGCATCTAGGTACTAGCTAGCCGAGACTGCCGAGCAGAATTTATACTTTTTGTGGCCTTTTCTTTTTCTTCTTCTCCTTGTCCTCCTTTACAGACTTCTATTTACATTTGGCTTTAAATATGAAAATACTTGATAAACTTTATAAAATGTACATTTTAAAAATATTTCTGAAAAAACTGACTTGAAAAACAAAACAAAACAAAACAAAAAACCCCAAACCCCAAAACCTTTGCACCAGACATGTTCAGGGTGGGGGGAGGAGATATTTTTATATTTTCTTTTTCTTCCTCTGAATTTCTTTTGCTTTAAAGAAACAAGCTGACTCCTGCACCTCCCATCCCCTGTTTCTCATCCCTCCATCCAATATCTCAAGTATCATTTAGTGGGAGCGCTGCGCCTCTGGAGGAGGCTGACCTGGAGAACAGGTCCCCTTTCTCCCAGCCAGCCTCCCTTTCCCATTGCATTCTCATGCACACTCTATTTTGCTGAATACTCTTTGGTTTAGTTTTTTTTGTGGTTTGTTTTTTTTTTTTCCTTTTACAAGAATATCACAATAGCAGCACTAGCAGCACTCAGTTGTCTTCACCACTGTTGACCCAGAAACTGCAATCAAATCGCCTTTATGTGTTCCGCCTTTCCTTTCTTTGACATCCCCCCACCCCAGTAACAGCCTTAGTACTTGCACTTAATCATTTGCCCTCTCTAGTAGCCAAATCCAAGTTTACAATGTCGAATTTCCACAGTTTTGAACCCACCCACTGCAGATACCATCTTATCAGAAAACCATTTTGTTGCAGGCATTTCTTTCAGGCAGGGCTGGAAGGGGCCAGAGGCCTTCACAGATATCCATTTGCAGAAGACATTAGACCTAGAACAAGCTGTTTTTTAATGGCATACAGTGATCCAATACTGCAAAGAGTTGACTCGGATTGTCGTCCCCACCGCCACCCCTTCCCCGCCTGCTCCTCGGGGAGCATCTCCTTGATCTTAGAGGCACAGAGAATTTAAAGCCTTCTGGGTGAAGGAGCTGAAACGCAGCTCAAGCCAGAGCTCCAGCGAAGGTCATGAAACCTGCTCGGGGCTGGGTGACACGGCTCATCCCCTGACCCGCTCGGTGTTTGCCGGGGAGCGGAGGCAGGAGGCAAAAACCTCCCTTTGCAGCCTCACCCTCCCCAGACAATCCCTCTCTAAAGGAGATGGAAAACACGCTTTGACCAACACCCTCGCCCTGCTGAAGAGAAGTGGGGTTTTTGGTTGGTTGGTTGGGTTTTTTCCTTCGCAAAACCCTACGATCCCTGCGCCGATCCCCCAAGTGCCGCGTCGTAAAAGTTCCTTTTCTCTTCCCTTCTCCCTTCCTCTTCAAAACCCTCCTCCCCGGGGATGGATCTCTCCCTCGATCCCCAACGCCTGCTCCTCCACCATCGACCGGCAGCTCCGTCTGGCCTCACACCCCCAGGGGGAATCGGGGGCCAGAGGGGCGCCCTGCG
>NW_009722260.1:253-6927 GCF_000703405.1 Apaloderma vittatum | reverse complement strand
GATGCAGCGACCGGCTCGGAGGGATATTTGCATTTCTCTCCCCCAGGAAAGGAAAGGGAATTTAGTTACCCCAGAGGAGAGCCAAGTCGGGTGGAGGGGAAGGGGAAGAGTCCTAACTCGCTTGAGATCCGAGTATTAAGCTTTTGGAATAAGGTGCAAAATAAAGGTCTTAAAAAGAAAAGAAGAAAATAAAAAAAATAAAAAAAGTGTCTGAGGTTTGGTTTTTTTTGTTTAAAGCAGCCTGTTCCTTTTTTTTTTTTTTTTTAAATAAACTCCACTGTGCAAAACTGCATTTTTCTTTGGTATCCATTTAGGTAGTTTTAACTTAGTACTTTTTCTACATATATATATATATATTTTATTTCACTTTTCCTTTAGACAGAGAATTAAATTCTCCCCCCAAAAATCATAATTTTGCTGGAGGCTACTGATTGGCCTGATATTACATAATGCCCCTTATGTAATTGGAAAGAGAGAAATTGATTCTAGCTATCAAACTACTGGCCTCAAAAGGAGTTTAGACTTTCTGGCAACATTGGCCTCTCTGAAGTGATCACGAGCTTTTCATCCCAAAAAGTTCAACACTGACTATTTTTTTTCTTTTTTAAATTACACAAGAGAAAATAAAAACTACACTGCAACAAAAATAACCATTTGTGTTCATGTAGTTAGCAGCAGCTTTTTAAAAAATAATTATAATAATAATAATAAGGCAGATTCTTGCCTTTGTTATGCCATTAAAAACATTCTTGTTCCCTAGAGAGAAGCATTCTGGAAAAAGTTGAACAAAAAATAATAATAACCCAACCAAAGCTTGCCTGCAAGTTCAAGTTTTGTAAAAAAATATATACATAATTTATTCTACAACATATGTGCCTTCTGTTCATACTTAGACATGTTTAGTGCTTTGTGTTTAAAGTTCGTTTTCTGTCATCCCTCCTCTGAGGACAGCCCTAAAACCAGCCTGGGTTTCTAAGTTCTGCTTGCCTGCCTACGGCTCTTCTCTTCAACAGTACCGTTGTCTGAAAACTGTTCTGGGCCAACTTCTCAGGTCAACGTGCCTTTGACCGATAGATGTGTATATATATTTTTTTTTGTCTTTTTTTCCTTTCAACCAAAAGAGAGAGGAAGAGTTTGTCAGTCATATCTCCGACTCCCGCCGTAGCGGCCGTGGTTCTAGAGGGATTGGTTGTGGTGGTCCATGTCTGGGTGGGTGTCTGTGCTCATGCTCTCAGGCACCCCAGTGTCAATCTCGTCCTCCTCTTTGCTGGTGAGGGCCACCTCGTTCTCGTAGCAAAAGGAGTTTGCGTTTGAGAGAATGTATTTCTTTTCTGCTAAGTCTCTGGCACTGCAGATGGGTGTGTTGGGCACTTCGTATGTTTTGTGGAACCTCGAGTAGTCCACCTTGTAGTAGTTTTTCTCTTCAAAGAGTACGGGCTCGTAGCGGTGGCCCCAGAGGATTTCGTTTGCCAGATATGAGCTACGGCACTGGGTAGTCATGGCGGTTGCTTCCACCATGCCCTCTAATATTACTACAATTTCAAAGTCAGCATTGTCCATGTCTTGTTTGCTCAAGTCATACAAAGGACTGTCTTCATCTATTTCGTGGACTATCGTAATGGGGGACACTAGGAATATGCGGTCTATCCCGCTGTCAAACCCTACGTTGATGTCTATTTGATCCAAGGGGATGTACTCCCCTTCCGACGTGATCCTGGATTTGAGGAGCTGGGCTCGCACGTGTGCCTCCACCAAGTGGCTTTTCCTCAGGTTTCCAACCCGCCACATCAGGCACAGTTTCCCATCTCTCATGGCCACCACGGCGTTGTGGCTGAAGACTAGAGTTTCATTTCTCTTTTTTGGCTTAGCCATCTTTGCCATGACGGCACCAATGATGAAGGCATCAATGATGCAGCCCACTATAGACTGGAAAACCACCATGAAAACTGCGATGGGGCACTCGTCTGTGACACACCTGAAGCCGTAGCCGATCGTGGTCTGGGTCTCGATGGAGAACAGAAAGGCTGCGGTGAAGCTGCTCACTTGAGACACGCAAGGTTTGCTATTTTCTTGATTTTCCAGATCCCCATGCAACAGCGCAATCAACCAAAACACACAGCCAAAAAAAAGCCAGGAGAGGATGAAAGTCAGGCAGAAGATAACTAGCATCCACCTCCAGCGGATGTCCACGCACGTGGTGAAGATGTCTGCCAGGTAGCGCTGTCCCTTCTCACCCACGTTAATAAACTGGACGTTGCAGTGGCCATCTTTTTTGACAAAGCGGCTCCTGCACTGCTGCCTGGTATGTACCTTGCTCTTTCCATTCCCAAAGCCGTTGGCCACGGCCATGGTCGACAGCTTCATGCCGTCCTCTTCCGAAGACACGATGCTGTAGCGGTTGGTTCGCACGCTGCCCATCACTACTGCTGTGGACTGAGGTGCTTCTGCTTTAGAAAACAGTCTAAGTTTCTGCAAAACCCTTTGGAGAAACAGTTTTGAAAGTTCTAGAGGAACACACACACACAGAAAAACTGGGGAGAGGCCGAAGTCCCCAAAAGCCCTTGGATCAACCAAGGACAGTCTTCTGGCATGCAGAGTTAGCTTAACAAGCAGCCGTCATAGAGAGGGCATGGTCTGCAAGAGAAAGAGAAATGTCACATTAGAGCTTGGAGGAAAAGGAGGAGGAACCAATCCTGCAAGAACCACGTGAAATTACTCCTGCGGACCTGCAGGCAGTTTCCTTATCATTAACGACAACGTTTTCTGGAATGCCCAAGGTGCACGGTTGTGTCTTGACAGAAGTGGCACCGTCACTACAAGGAAGGCATCGCTCTTCTCGCGTGAAATTACTGCAGCGATCAGGTCGCATAAGTCTCTAAGCAATATTCACTTTAAAGCTGGACATGCAAAGAACCTACTATTTACAACAGTGCTTTCTGTTCAGTTTGAAACATCCCATCTGTTCAAATACAAACCCTGAACCAGTTTCTGGTGAAATACAATGTGTCTCCTGGAGCGATTTACCTACCACCAACAAGGGAGCATTGCAGAAGGGAAAATTACACGTACTGAGGAAAGCAACAAACTTTGAAAATGCAAATACCAGTGATTTCCATAAAATTGCATTGCATACAACTTTTTTCTTTTAATTAAGCTAAAAAAAAGGAGTTGTATATTCTTTGCAAATGGCAGGAATAAGGGCTGCGTTAATTCCTCTTTAACTCCATAAACTCACGGGGATCTGTGTGGTTTTTGCACTCACATTGTACCTAGCAAACTAAACCTTGTAACAACCCTCTTCTACTCATAGTAATGTGACGAGCAAAAGACTATGATGGAGCAGGACTGGCCGCAGGTTTTCCTAACACCTTTGGTAGCAAGTGCCAGCACCTTCCCCTCGGGAGCCTGAGGCAGCCGGTTCTGTCTCTGATGGGTGACGGTTCTGAGCGTCCTGCAGGTCTTAAATGTCAGCAATTAAGACTCAATAGAGAGGCTACAAAACCTTCTTCCTGAGGGTAAAAGCCACCAAACTTGTTTCAGGGAGGTCTGGCTTAGGCCCAGGTTTAGCTTTTAACAAGTGCGTCATCCATTAAGTCATGTACTGTATATCAGGAAATGTAATTGAAACACTGCAGAAGAGAAGAGATGCATTAATGCAACTGCTCCATCCACACATGCGCCCCATAAAGGAAATAAAACTAAAACCAAGCGATGAGGAACGTCTGCTGTCCGTTTGTCAAGAGTTCAGCAGCCTTTACAGTAGCGGGGGATTAAATTGTGCTGCTCTTCGTAAATCAACATCATCAAAACTCATCTGAGTTTGTCCAAAACCCAACAGAAGTGCAGCCGCCAAGGAGCACGACTTGTGCCCGCAAAGCCGCTTTGGTTACTCCGTGGCTCTTCCTCTGATTCGTATCTGACAAGAGCCATAGATAAAGAGTTTCTCTCCTTTCCCAAGAGCAGCCCCTAAAGCCCTGCAGAGGTGTTCCAGAAGCTTGAGGGATTTCATATACTTTCAGCCTTCCCACATCCTTCAACAACATCACAGGGGCTTTAGGTCAGCGAACGCTCATTAGGAAAAGAGTAGGTGACAAGAGCCGTGCCCGCAGTTGCACACAGCCTGGTTTTCCCTCTAGAATCTCTTCAGGGTTTTACTTTTACCTTCTCTTTTTCCCTCGCTTCTGTTTGTTGTGCAAGAATGCGTCCCAACGCCTACTTGCCAAGATTAGTCATCTGTGACTTCAGCGGCGTACAAGACATTTTGGCAGCTTTTGATAGGTTCGGTAATGCCCGGTTTTGAGCGCAGCTCTCAGCAACGCAGGCTTACAGCAGAGCTGCCCTCTTCCTGATCTCACTATTTTGCCCACATCGTGTAAGGATTAATTTCCACATCTCCCCTCACACCTTTTCGATCATTGGGTTTCTCATTCCCCATCAGCATATCGCTCTCAAAACCGCAAAGGAATTCTTTTAATGTTTGCTTAAATTATTGGGGGGGGACACGACTGAAAAACACTTTCATAAGAAATCTGAACACAAGGAGAAAGTGAAATTATTAATACACTCCACACAAAAAGCCCTCTCAAAAAAAACATTACATTGGTCTGCAAATCGATCACTTTTATAAACCACATCCTATAATCACGGTCATGTTCAACTCCCACACTGAAAGGCTGGTTTGTCCCAAGCTCATGGAAATACACAGCCTAGGAAACAGTTTATTTTGGTCTTTTTGTTGTTGTTGTTGGTTGTTTTGTCCCCTGCACTGTCTCTTGGATTTCAGAGGAAAACTTGCAGCAAAGGGAAAAATAAAGTGTGAAGTCACAAGTGTCTGAATACACAGCTCTCCACACACATGAGTTTTGACCCAAGGACATTTGTGTGAATTCCACAAATCACTGAAATCATAACACCAGCTTGCTGCAGCGAGCTGGCTGCATTTAGAAGTTTGAGACCCGAATTAGTTATTGGACATTGTCATATTCTTACGCTGAATGTCTGGGCACCTTACACAGCATTTCTCCTCCCCAGCCATCGGCTGCCCTCGGGAGCAGAACCTGCCCCAATTTGGATCTTATGGTCCTTAAAGCCAGGGCTTTGCCTGGGGGCACCCTGTGCTACCTCTACAGACTGCTTGAAGTTTAGACAACGGATTTCTGGCATGCTGCACCTCAGCATAGCCGTCTTCTTTCTCTTCCAGCACAACCTGCCTCTCTTCCTTGCAAGTGCTTGGAGTGGGAAGGACACCTAGAAGGGAGCAGGGACCCACCAGTACAAAGCCCAGCTCTGATCTTCCTCCTGGTAGCAGAAACACCCGCTAGATCCACCAGCTGTCTGATCACACACCTGGGCGGTGCTCACCCTGACTTTCACAACTAGTTTCAGTAGAGGTTCCCCCCAGGAACAACCAAACTAGCACAAAAACCTCACCATGCTTCTTATTTTGCTAATCCACCTGCAGCTCAAAGGCAAAACAAGTTTGCTGCCTCCTCCACACCCCTTTATCACTTTTTGGTGGCACCGAAGATGCCAGGCAAGTCTGGGACCAGCCCTGCAAGCCTCACCAGACAAAAGGAGCCAACCCAGTATCCACCAGCCAACCCAAATCTCTGTATAATTGGGCCCAATGCACCACAGCCAGACACCCACATCCCTCGGGCTATAAATTTGATCATCACTAGGTGTGGTATTAATTCAGGCTATCTTTCCTCTTGGAAGGGAATACAAGACAAGAGCAATGCAACTTCTAATTACCAGCACTTAAACTGATGCAGCAATACTGGGAAGGGATGGGGCGGGATGGGAGAGCCCTGGGCTTGCTCAGCTGCAAGGGGATGTTTGGAAGAGCATAGAAAAACAGGGCTGTGGCGCATCTGCAGCATCTCTGAACCAAGGTTTGTGGAAACGATGTGATGAGGAGCGCAAACCCTCATTTCCCCTCAAAGCCTCTCGCTGGGAGAAAACGTTCACATCACGCGCCTAACCTCCACAACGAGCAGCTCAAAGGGAATTTGTGCAGAAGGTTTAACACTGAGCAAAAACTCCAATAGCAGGGAAAAAAAAAGAAAGAAAAAATAGCAAGGCGAGTAGAGAGAGGAGCACTAACGAGCGCTTGGAGCGGTTATTCCCAGGCTGACGCCACACAGCCCTGCAGAGTGAGCCGGGCACATGTTGCTAAGAGAGCACCAGCACCAGCTCAGCCCAGCTCCTTCCCCTGCTGCCCTCCCCAAGCAGAACAAAGGAGCTACTGGCCCCAGCAAAGCCTGTTCCACAGTCCCTGCTCCCTCGGTGCTGGGCACAGCCACCCCCGGAACCTTCCTCCAGACCCCTGCCTTACTTAAAAAGAGCTTCTCCAGTGAGAAGGGTAGGAGTCAAGTTAGGCAAAGCAGTCCTTTATAATCAGGCTGGGAGGATTTAAAAAAAAAAATAAATAAAAATATAGCAGATGATGTTAGGGAAATGGGTGCGAAGAAATAGGAGAAAGGAAAGGACAAGTGGTGTTTGCATCTGCTGTCCTGCAAGGGAGACGGGTTCAGGATATTTCTAGCTGATGACAAAATATCTACAAGTGAAAACAGCCATCACCAGGGGGTGTACTTGATGCACCGGCTGCGAGGGTGGAAAAGCAAACAAGTGCAAAGGTAAGGCTGGAAGAGTGCCGGCTGCCTGCGGGC
>NW_009722260.1:0-224 GCF_000703405.1 Apaloderma vittatum | reverse complement strand
CGGTCCCCCCCGCCCCTGCAGGTCCCCGGCTGTCCCGGCCCCGGGGAGGTGACACAGCAGTCACCGAACCCCGCAAACGAAGCTGACGTTTCTTATCAGTATTTTTTCCTTTAACTGTCATGAACTAAGTTGAAGCAACAGAGTCTCTTCACAAACTCCCCAGCTGCAATGTTGTTGGTTGGGTTTTTTCCTCTCACCCTAGTTGTTTTTTTTTTGTTGTTCTC